>NW_015150561.1:962933-973359 GCF_000732505.1 Cyprinodon variegatus
AATCCAAGTTTATATCTATAAATGGTCATTCTTATCTCTACACCCCAGAGTGTGGAAGAACAGCAGGAGGAAGGTCCATCAACTTCTGGTGCACAGATGGACACAGTTCAGTGATTTACAGTAAATGCCAGTTTCATTCTGAATTGTAGACTACATTCATGATGTGACTCTAATCTAATGTATTTTCAGTTGCCAGTTAAGGAGTGATATAGACTTCTTCTTAAAAAGATACAAAAAAAACAGCAAAGAACTTGTATACTTGGACCGCCAGATCCAAAAGGCAGATCTGGAAATCGACATTCTGAAACTAAAGCTAGAGGTGAGTGTATGGTCACAGGTGAATTCTAGGAAGTATTGAAACTATTTTAAAATCTTTTTCTTCTTTTTTAGCAAATGAAGAACACCATATAAATTGCTGTGATTTTTTTTATTAATTAGTTTATTTTGTGGTTGCATTTGTATGAAATAAAGAACACCATAAATTGCTGTGATTTTGTGTTTATTCATTTTTTTGTGGTGGTGGTGGATATCATGTGTATTAATCTGAGAAGACATTGCAGCATATCATATCCCGGACTACCCTTCCATCCTGGAAATCTTCAGGGTTGATGGGCTATTCCTCAGGGTCTTGTAATTGTAGGGCAGGGTGTTGCTCCCCTCTAATTATGGCAATATTATGGAGAACAACACAAGCCACAATAATGTCGCAGGCCCTTTCAGGGGTTACCCTGAGGTGACGTAGGCACTGGAAACGTGCTTTCAACAGGCCTATGGTCATCTCCACCCGGGCTCTCGTCCTGCAGTGTGCCACATTGAAGCGCTGCTGTGGGCCTGGTTCAGGTTCTGGGTAAGGGGCCATAAGATTTGGTCGGCATGGGTAACCCCTATCTCCCAGCAGAAAGCCATCAATCTCTCCTGTAAGAAAGTTCACATTGCTTAAGAGCTGCATTCCCCTGTAAGTGTTAGTGCATACATTGAAATATGTGTAAAGGATATACATTTACTTACCCCTTTCCAGTCTGTTGCTCAGGGTTGACTCCCGATAGATTCTTGAGTCATGAACAGAGCCAGGCCACTTGGCCTCCACATTTGTAATTATATGTGCAGCATCACATATGATCTTGACAGTGCAAAGAATGAGAGATGTTACAGTATTGTGGTGTAGTCTTTGGCCATTAGAAACAGTAGGCTGTCAGTGTACCTGCACATTAATACTGTGGATGGATCTCCTGTTCACATAGTCCACTTCATTTTCAGAAGGCGCAATGATCGGAATATGTGTGCCATCAATGCATCCAACCACATTCGGAAATCCTAAAGGGAATTCTAATTATTAGGTTACTTCCAGGGGTCACAGCAAGATATTCTTAACTGAATGTAATTTATCAGGTTAGCCTCATTTAAACCGATTTTTACGCCACTGACCTGCAATCCTGTGAAACTCCTCTTTGATGACTCTCACTGGTTTGTGCCCAGGAAACAATACAAAAATTCTCAGAAAGCGCTTAAGAGCGAGGCACACTTTCCTTACCGCTCTGCAAACAGTAGCCTTACAAATATGTTCAGCATCCCCGATGTTATAAAGAAAACTTCCATTTGCAAAGAAACGTAAGGCAAGGCAAAGAATCTGCTCGGATGTAAGAGCACGGCCACGATGGTTGATGTTTCTGATGTAAGGATGGATGAGATTATGGATGTATCTTATTGACTGTAAAGAAAAACAGTAACGCTCAAATAAAAATGGATAGGGATATGACAAAAAATCCACTCTGGGCCTCAAAATCCTTTCCCGACGTAAATGTAACTCCCTACGAAGTAATACAGCCTCTTCGTCAACAGGATCATCCATAAAAGGACATGCCATTTCATTCCCTTTGATGCGCTCTACGTGACTGAAATGTGTGCAATGAATACTGTATGTCCCCAAAGAATCAATGAGGTGTTTAAACACCACTTCCTCTTTAAAAAAGGGGACGAGACCAAAATAAACTCTGGATTTTCTGAAGAAAACCTGCTCCCGACCAGGTTAGGTTCACAGAGTAAATTGCCATGGTAACTGACTCTGAGTATAAGTTACCTCTCTTTCAGAAACGGGCTTGACTTACTCTGCTTTCTCAGGTTTAACTTACCTCCCTTTCTGAAACAGAAAACCCAGAGTTTCCCTCATTTCAGGGTTAACAAACTCAGAGTTTTCACTTAACCTCCTTTCTGAAACAGGCCCCTGGAGGTAAAGATTGACATTACTTTCACAAAGCAGGGCATTGATCCAAAGTATTGCCCGACCTCTGAAGAGACTCTTCCTATAATTCCAAGATTTTTTTTTGAGACATCCATAGTCTGGACTTAAAGCCAATAGCAATTCCAAGATATTTTGTGGGGATATATTAATTGTTGATACACAACCAGATTAGTATGAACAAATAATACCCTCCCAAAAAAATCTAATTACTAATGTTTCTTCTTATCCCTAATAAATTGAATCATTAATTATTAATTGCATTTTCTTTTATTTTGTTTTACTCAAGGTATAGTCTGTCTTTGTCCGAAATTAGTTTTATGATCTGAATACTAAGTTTTAAAAAAAAGCAAAAACTGAAGAAATCTTTAAAGGGGTGATTGCTTTTTTGTTTCTTTTTATTTTAGCACAGTTCATAATTTTTTGTAGTATCAACAGGCAGGTTAAACTATTAGGGTTGAGGTAACTTCATGTAAAAGCTGTAATTGGTTATATAATAAGGAACATTTGACTGCCTTTGTAGGCACCTCTGATTTTGTTTTTATCTGATGTTTTTCTTATATTTAAATTGTAGGACTTCACTTCACTTTGAAATATTTAGCTGCTTATACACTGCTTGTAACTAATTACTCTCATCTCTGAGGTAGTTATCAGACTTTTCGTGTTTTCTTTATTCCCACAGTATTTTACTTGTTTGTGATCATTAATTATTGCTAATGACCTCCATTAGGTCTTAACTGGGTTTTTCTATGTCTATGCATGTTGATTGTACCAGATGAGAGCGAGACGTAGCTAATTAAGAAAACACAATGCTTAATAGAAGATGGAATTAACGTCCTTGAAGTCAAGAGATATTGATGGGTCGCACTGAGGCCGTATAAATAGTTCAGCATGCTTGGTTGATGAGTTCATTAATGGTAATCAGTTTCCACTGGCTTCTGACACATGTATCAAAATGAAACATAAGTACCGTGCCCTATAGTGTTGTTTAAATTCTCACTCAAATGCATCAACTGATTAATTCAAATAACTGTGTTAATTTGTGCCACTGATTATCTGCCCTGCTTTGATGCAGCACCTCATTAGATTTGAATAGCCAGAAGGCGTTCATAACAGCTTCACTAAGAAATTGAATATTCCAAACAATTAATGATGATATTCAGAGTCATTACGTGCAGTCATAGATTTACTATACATTTAAAAAAAATCTACGGTGATATTTAAAGCCTATGACATTAGTGCAACCCTTTAAAACCACCTGAGGTAATAAAGTGTGTTTGACTTATTAATCCTACTAATGTGGGAATGATGAATGGCTGTGGAGAAAGTATGAAAACACAAATTCCTTTTTAAATTTTTGAATTTCATCAATGCTGCAGGAGCAGCTCTTCAATGGGATTCATTAGTTTTCTGTGATTGCTCTGCTGTTCCATGGAGATACCCCCTCACACCTTCAACCTCAAAGACACACTGCAAATACATCAATCTTAGTAAGTCATTTGTTTCTCAAAATGTGATTTTTTTTTTTCTTCTTGAATTGAGAATGAAATTGAGACACTTTTCCAATGGAATAAGATAATTTACCTTTAAAATTAGAAGAAAACAACTGCAGTCTCTTATTTCAGGTGCATAATATCAACTTATCTTATTTTAATGGACCAAATTCTCATTCCATAGGCAGATCATCATTTGCCTACTCAAAGAGTAATTATACTTATTTTAAGAGATTTTTTTTTACAAATTTTTAGATAGTTTTTTCAGTGTACCAGCATCAATGCCCAATAATTTAAGAAAATGCAAAACTGTTTGAAAGAAAAAGCAGATAGTTTATGATCAAACAGAACAAAACAACACCAAAAGGGAAAATAAACTACTTTGTTCACTATGCAGAAACAGCTGTGTGAATTTTATTTAGGAAAACCTTGTCGTTCCTTGTGAAAAATAACTTAACAATATAAAAAATAAAAGCCATAAATAAATCTTTTTCCAAATCTAACTATTTTAATTTTAGTTTTATTACAGGTTAAATATAAAACATCCGATGCTCACACATATTGTGTTGTTTACCAAAAACATGACATCGGCATTACACAAAATTGTAGTAACAGACACAACATGGCTACTGGCTAAGACAGAAAACAATAAAGACTCGGCCTTTTGGCCGCTATGGCAAAAGGAGCATTTAGAGGCTTTCAAACATAGAACAATGTACCTAATGTCAAATGGTGGCACAGCATTATGCTTAGTAGCTCTTTTTTATTTTATTTATTTTTTCAATCCGTATATCTGTGTACTGGACAAAGAATAAGAAGTAGTTTAGGTAAAGGACTCACTAAACAAATCTGAACTTCAGCTCAAATCATCAGCAAGTATATTGAAACTTTAGCACATTTGATTGTTCAAACATCCAAAAAGAAAAGTTGAGACGTAGGCAACATTATATATTTTTTTTAATAAAAGTGCAAATCCTTTTGTGTGATGCGCTTCCATCATGTGTTTCTTCAAATATATGAAATCCATGTATAAAATGTTTGTTTTGTCTTAACTTTCGATAAATTGTAACATTGTAAACAGGATTATAATTACTCTCCAGTTTCTAAGCCTATAGTTTTAGTCATCGAAAAACTAAACTGCTTAGTGAGCTGTCTTTGACAAAGCAATACCGTTACCATGTATTTAATGACTTGGTCTTTAATTGAACATGGTGGGGCATTTTCAAATCCCTTGGGAGGTTAGAAGGAGCTATAAAATGTAAACGAGTGAAACTTCCTTTGCAAGTATAATTTGCTCTGATTAATTCACCTAATAGTATACATATAAACAGAGGCATAAAAATGCTGGTTAATGTTTATATTTTTTCATTGCTGAGTTCCTATAATGCTGCTTTCAGAGGAGAAGGGTTATTTTTAATAGAAGCAAACCAATCTGTGAATAATTATTATTATTGTCTGAAATAAATAATAAATAAAAAATAAATATTCATTCATTAATTCATTCAATAATGAGCTGAAATTTACCCTCAATGTATCACAGGTAAAGGGGAGACAGGTATGATGTGACAGAGTGATCACACTTGAGCTGGCAGGTCTAGAACGTCAGCTTGCATGAGCTAAACCCAATGCAGTCAGTGAATAAAACAACACAAGTGGCTTCTATACCCTATTGGTGCTTTTAATTTACACTCTCTGCCTAGCACTTGGTTTTTCAGTCGTCTGTTTTGCTGTCTGAGAGGAATCTCATCACAGGCTCCTCTGTTGTCTGTCCCCTGTCCTTGTGTTAGTAGGCAGAGCAGCTGAGAGAGGCTTTATCAGCAGACAAGAAAGCCTTTTAATCACCAACGCAGTCTCAGAATGCAGCCATGGAAGCAGGTTCATACCATTGAGAATGCTCGGATCCTCATCTGAAATTCGCAAAGGTAGAAAATCTGGTTCACAGCTTTTGGGCTGAACCATGGAAATACAATCTATTATCTTTTAGAAGTTGGAGCAAGCATTATTTATCATAACACACAACCCCTTCAGAGATCAGTTGTTCTGCTTTGCTGAGTTGTGCAATGTTATTGTATAATTTATCACCATTATCTGTTCAAAAGAATGTGGCTGTGTCAGAGCTTAAAAGAAAAAGAGATCAAGATTCTAAGTAGAGGTCAATATTCATATTTTTACACTTTCATTTTCCTTACCAATTCTTAGTCTAGTGGCAACACTGGTTTCATGTTTGGCTGGCATTCACTGTTTTTTTTCTACAGTTTTGGGCACAATGTTTTACAGTGACATGGCAGCTTCTTTGTGGGTGGGACAGCCTAAATTCATTCATCAACCTCGGTCTCTGTGTTCGATGACTGGCTGGCATTTAGTGGTGAGGCTGTGATTCCTCATTGGCATTATTTACAGCAGCATGAGGTTCACAGATACATACATTGCACACACCTGAGAAAAGGTCATGCTGTAAGATGGATAACAGAAGCAGATTACCTCTGCACCCCAATACTGGTCTTTGTCACAACATAAGATCTGTGAGCTCTTTCTAAAGAAGCAAACTTTTACTCTTTGAATCTGATTTGGTGTTTTATTTGCCCTCTTAAAATCAGGAGACCACAGTTGGAAGTAGATGAAATTATTCATTCCCAATATAACATTTTTGATAATGCATTCAACATCAGGGTATAACATTGATTGTAGGTCTGGAATCCACAGGATTATATTAGGGGATGTAAATGTAGTCCAGTGACTTGAATTTTGCTCCAAAAGCCTTAAGGCTATTTTTTTCTTTTTGTATGCATAAGTAATGTTACAAGGTTTTGTTCTGATTTATTTGTTAACACGACTCACAAAAAATCCTCTGTACATAAAATATTGCACAAAAGACCCCCACTGGCTACTTTGTCAGGTACACCTTGCCAGTACTGGGTTGCACCTCATGGTGCAGATTCATCAAGGGGGATGGTAAACATTCCTTTTAGATTTTGGTTCATATTGACATGTGGGCATCACAGAATCACAAAAAGGTTGAGGTGCAAATTTATGATCTCAATGCACCATTCAACTACTTCCCAAAAGAGCTCTTGTTAATTAAGATCTGCTAACTAGAAGACTTTGAAGTAAAGTGATGTCCCTGCTATGTTTATTAAATCAGAGGGATGTGATTCCAGATTTCTGACATGACATCTTTAATTAAAGCTGTGCCAAGAAGATGGGGACAACATTGTCATAAAGGGATGGACATTGTAACCAACAATCAGGTAGGTTGTGGTATTCAAAAATGTCCAGTTTCTTGTGTGCCCAAAGTAATAAAGTATACTTTAAAGTATACCTCTATACCATTATACCACCACCAACAGCCTGGAGTAGTATTTCAAGGCAGGATGGATTTATGTTCACAACACATTCTGAACCTACCACCTGAAGCTTTGCCAATAATGACACCCACCAGGGAGTTGTATTATTTTTTTGTTAAATCTGTTAATCTGCTTGTATCTGACACAAATGATAAATGGTAAAAAGCATGTACTTATACAGCCCTTTTTCAAGTTAGACGACTTGAGCAAAGCTCTTTACTCTAGATTCAGTCTAGTGTAAACTTTGTAGCCACAGCTTCCCTGGGGCTCACTGACATAAATGAGGCTGCCATACACTGGCCCCACCAGGCCATCTGACCACCATCAGTAGACACAACAAAACTGAAAGCCAGAGCCGGGGCTTCAACCGTCAACCCTTTGTTTTCAGGGAAAACGTCTACATCCGACACTGTCATGCTGTGGTGGAGGTTTTGGGGACCCAAATGCAGAGGTGAGGAGGCAGAGGTGAGTTTTGTAGATTTAATGAAGCATCTGAGGCAGGAACCTAAAAATCGTAAATAACAAATACAGAAAAAAAAAAACTGAATCTAGGAGACATAAGGGAAAACATACATTATTAGCCAGTAAAAAGACAAAGAACCAGCACTGAGGAACTGCACAGGGAGAGTGTTTATAGGAGACAGAACAAAGACTGGTCCAATGAGCTGACAAGAAACAGGTGTGGATGGAAACATTTAGAAGGAAGCCAAGGGGAAAAGAAACAAACACAAGGGGGCAACAGAGAGTAACTCAAGAACAGAACAATGCTAGAAAACAACTACAAATACATTGAAAGTAATAAAAATAAACGTAAACAGAGGGCAGAACCCTGACAGACACCACTGTCATCACAAGCAGAACCCTTTCTTTATATCCATGGCATTCTGGATACCTTAGTTTTAATGACATAATATTTGATCTAGTATAGATTTTTTAAAATCATTTTGAACCAATACATTATTTCTCCCCTAAACTTTAAACAATTGGCATACAGTGATTGGACATACAGTATAGTTAGTTAACTATGTAAAAGAAATCTCACAAAAAACAACAATGACCATGTCAAGCACTTCTACCAACAGGAGTCATGGAGTCTAGAGTCATGAAGGGTTTGTTCAGCTGTCATATTAGATAAACTGAGGAAAGGGTAGGAAAAATAGTCTTTTTATGAGATTTTATTAGATTTTGACTATACCATACACAAAATTCTTGAGTTTTTCTAATATTTGTCTTCTCTAAAAGCAATAGAAAAGCCAGAGTTGGAAGGTTTTTCTGTCCTGCATCATTGTTGTCCAGTTCCAAAAAAGCAGGATAAAAAAGGATATTCCTACATCATGTCAACAGAGACACGAGACTATAAAGGTCTCAGGGTTGAACGAATGGCAGCTATAACTGTTTTTCTCTCTCTTTGCCAAATGGATATCGGCTGTTGTCTTCATCTCCGGTCATGGTTGTGTAAGACAGCAGGTGATAGGTGTCTGTCCAGCAGATCTGGATGTTTAGATGTAATAAGTGTTTTGGATACCAGACTGTATCAAGTCTAGGTATAAGAGTTAATAAATAAAGTGTCGCTCACCAGGAGTGGCAACCTCAGGTTCCAGATTAAATAAGTCTTTTATAGAGTCACAGGCAATAATCTTCACAAGTGGGTAGTTGGGAAAACAAAGGTTTTCGGGTTTGCTGTAGAGAGAAAAAGATACAAAAAATTTGTAGGTGGGCAG
The DNA here is from genome assembly GCF_000732505.1 of Cyprinodon variegatus. Lineage (NCBI taxonomy): Eukaryota > Metazoa > Chordata > Actinopteri > Cyprinodontiformes > Cyprinodontidae > Cyprinodon > Cyprinodon variegatus. The sequence continues at coordinate 971,728 of NW_015150561.1, forward strand.
AAAGTAATGTTGACAACAAATAACAGCAAAATAATTTCTTCCATTAGTATTGTATAGCTGAGGTTTGACAAACTGGCTGTTGTTAAAGTGACATCTACTGTATGGTTCAGGGCAGGAATGCTAGGTGACACTTTGTAGGCTGATTTTTCAAACCCTTGGTGTGAAGCCTTAACTAATTTATGAATCACAGATATATTCCTACAAGTAAGTTTAGGAAAAAGTCCCCAAAAACACATTTAAAGAGAAAAGTTGACTTGTGAGAGTAATCATAACACTATAGAAAATTACTCTAGCAAACAGATACGTAGCCTTTCAGTGAAAGTACAGGATAGTTTTTTGAACCTCTAGATTTCAAAGACAATTGCAAAAAAAGGCAATGAAAGGGCAGCACTGCATCTTCCCTGTTTATAAAACAACGACCGTAGCAGCTCCTTTTCTAATTCAAGGATTAGGCTCTATGTGAGCATAACAAACCATTCCTCACCGAACTGGAGTTGTAAACTGACAGTTTATTTTTTTTAACACACTCGCAGTTCCCCTGAATCAAAGGTGGAGTCAAACATAATTCATTTGTGTATAAATGTAAGCAGAACTTATACTAACCACATTTTTCTTTAATTCATTCATTCATTCCCCAAACACCAGATAGTGCTGAATTGATTACTCCAGACGTTTTATTTTTGCCACAATGAATCCAAACTCAAATCCCACTGCATATGTAAACATTCTCTTTACAAAGCTACAGACAGTCAGCTGGAAAACGTGTCTCTGTGTCAGTGTCTGTCTAAAGGATGTGAGTATAATGGCTGATGAGGTTAAAGAGGTTCATGTGTACCTCGGTGGGTCTCTGTGGTGTCTGCCTTCGTTTACAATCTGCTTCATAGAGACTTGCAGTGAAAGCTCAGAGGTTCAAGGCTGTGCTCTTTTGGAGTGTTTGCAGTGTCCAGGGCTCATCAGGCAGACTGCAAAAATCTGCCAGTTTAATGTGCTCACTGAGCAGGAACATTGTGTTTGGCTGTGGCTGTTCTTATCTGCCCCTGGGTGGTAGCCTTCTCACATCCTAATTTACTTTGTACTGAAAGGGACTTCAGTTAATAAATTATTAAATATAGATCGGGGCGGTATATGGAAAAAAAACTTAAAGAGATTAAAGTAATAATTAAATTATGGGATAATATTCTTGTATGTTTCCAAATAAAGGAATCACAACCCAGACTGTTGAAAACATCCCTGAGAAAGGCTCAATATATATTGGCACTCTCTGATAAAAAAAAAAAATTATTTTCTTTTCTTCTTCTTTTATGACAGCGGAGCACACAGAAGGACGGATGTCACATGCTTTTGGTACAATCTCATTATGTTGTGCAGGATCCTTGGTCCCCTCTCTTTTCCATCCATTGCTCTAGATTTCTATGTAATTTAGGTCTGGAAACTGAGATGGCCATCACAGAGGTTTTAATTTTATATCTGGCGACTAATTTCTTTTGATCTGTTAGTATTATTCAGATCAATTTTTAGCTAAATAACCCAATGAAGACACATTTACTGTTATTCTGAAGTATCCATCCATCCATCCATCCATCCATCCATCCATCCATCCATCCATCCATCCATCCATCCATCCATCCATCC
>NW_015150561.1:973369-1003835 GCF_000732505.1 Cyprinodon variegatus
CATCCATCCATCCATCCATCCATCCATCCATCCATCCATCCACCCGTCTGTCCGTGCATCAGTCCGTCAGTCCATCCGTCCGTCTGTCCTTCCTTCCTTGTTAGTTGATATTTATACCTTTATTTTAAAAGTCTAAATTCTTTCAATTTTAAAATAAGGATAATAATTATATCAACCATGGATGGATTTTTCTATGGCGGTTTATCATTGCAGGGTCCAAAGGTCATTGGGTGACGGCCATGGTACACCCCAGGATAGTTTGATATTCATAATTGTTTTATGCATTTAAAGTAAACTTCACGGTATAATTATAATTATTTCATTTTTTTTTAAATAGCTGGAAGACCGAAAAAAGTTTTACTGCTTCTTCCCGCCAGGTAGAGAAAACATTAAATTTTTTTGTGCTTTTGAACTTTGACAGTTATATGTTTTCCAAGTAACATATGACAGCCTGATAAAAAGCTGATCCTTTGCCTTTTCACCACAACTTTTTGACCAAAAACAAGTGGGCATCGTAGAACAACCTAAGAGAACTTCAATCCTTTAGCAGAAAATGACAGGAATGGCCATGTCACCATGGGAAGGGAGAGTTGAGCTTCATAAATTGGAGGCTGCTGTCAGCTAGATTTGTGAAGTTCTGCTATGTCTCCAGCCAAAAAACATAAAAGCACAGCAACAAAGTGATCCCTTTGACAGGTTATTGCAACATGTGTGACATCAAAGGACAAATGGAAAAAAAAAAAGCTGTGGTGTTAGGAGATCTGGCTGATAATTAAAGTCCTCTCTGCTCTTTAAAGGATAATTAACAAAACTTGTTCACTCTCAGAAAATCAGGTAGATGTACATTTTAAAGCAAAATGAAAGAGGTGATAATAGAGGATGATTGTTTTGTTCTTAAGAAATTTAATTTTTTCTTACCGTACATGAAATAAACTGTGATTACAGAGAAAGGAAAGATGTTAGATGAAACAGTAAAAAGAAATATAACAACAGAAGGTAAAAGAATGATTTGAATGAGTCACTGTTGGGTTTATATTTAAACAGGAAGCTAACAACCGTGGCTGCAACAAAACCATAAGGTCGACTGTTGTCTTGGAAAATTTCTCCATAATATTTTAACATTTATAAGTCTTTGTAGTGCCATTAAACTTTAAGATCTATTATAAATTGAATTGCCAGCAGGCAAATGGCAATATTTATGTAACCGATATTAACACTTTTCACGCAAACAGGCCTATAGAAAAAATGTTTATGTTGCTCCTGCTGACAGTGGCTTTAGGCTTCTGAGCTGCTCAGTAATTAATGAGAGTTTTCTAATGATGGAAATGTATTTATGAATAAGCATGTCTCAAGCCGAAGGGAATATGTGTTACTGTAGAGATTAAAAAGCAGGCTCGATACATCCTCACTGTTTATATTTATTTTCTAGCCCGAGAATATGAACCTTTACAGTCTGTTGTTATAAATTTGGTTTGCCACAGTGATTTTAGGGCTGAAAGAAGGAATTAGATTAAAACATAAACCAACAATCCATGTCATAAAATAAAAACCCATTTGATACTCTCCTCTCTTGTGTTCCCATTTTTTTCCTTAAATGCATTCATACATTAACATTGCATGAAAGATTAGTGTTTTGGATTAGAGTGACTGTGGCATGTGTGGGTTGAACAGGTAAGCAGAAGCAGGAGTGTTGCTATGGTGTTGGTTTTGAAAGTACTCTTTATGTTTCAAGATATCAGACTTGCGTGGGCAAAGTCTGTGCAGTTGTCATCCTTCCGACCTCCCTGCTCAAGCTGCTTTTTTCCCTCTATGTTTCATTTGATCTCCCATATAATGTCTAGAGATGATTCAGAAAAGCAGGCCCCAATGAGACAGTGAAGATGAGTAAAATTAGAGATTCCCTTTTAAAATAGAATGTCACACTATATTACATTGAGTTTTAATTTGAAAAATGTATATTTTCTCTCAGTAAGACCAGTCTAACTGCAGAGAAGTAAGTGTATTTTTCTTTGCTATATATCTAGCATTGCGATTAAGCAGAAGATACGTTAATGGCTCAGAAAGTAGTACTCTACTTAAAAAATTTGTATTCAAACAATGACAGATAGTGTGCAGTGGCAGTGGCTGCAGCGGCTTGGGCGTCTGAAACAGGAAGGTCTGGTTTGACAGTTTAGTTCGTGCCCAGAGAACGAGGAGGATTCCAGCCGGTCGACTGAACAGATGCAGTGGTTGCTGCCAGAGAGTTCCAGACACGGAAGCCTTGAAAGCTGCAGAGCTGACAGGAGATCAGATCCGAGCTGACGAAGGAAGACATGATACTCCAAAGGGCAAAGTCAAGAGGCAGATCCAGGTTCAGTCCACAGAAGAATACGAAAGGAGTCCGAAGACAGGCAGGCAGGCAAAGTAGACAGGGGACAGGGAGGCTCAAAGGTCCAAATACAGAAACAGATCAGATCAGACAGTCATTACACTATAGTAATGCTAGAGAACTCTCAACACCAAGAATAATCTGGCACTGATGGCTGGGAAACAGGCAGCCTTAATAGGAAACTGGAGGTGTTGGATCTATTGAGTGATGAGGTCCAAGGCAGAGCTACACAATCAAATTTTTCCCTTTCCTTTTTTTTTTAAATGACCACTTGCAAAATATAAAACACGTGAAAAAATAAAACTGAGCCCTTTCTGTCCTATATTGTTTGACTTGTTCAAGTCCTGGGTATAAAAATATTGTGTCACAGAGGCTTTTTTTTATTTGCCACTCCTTCAATTGGGAAAGACAAGAAAACTACCTTAATGTAATTCAGATAGATTTTATTAGTAATAAGATACACACCAGGAGTTGGCTAATCAAAATGCATCTTATTCTACATTTTTTATTTAAACCTTTGAAACTGAAACCTGCAACTTTGGTGGGACCAACTGTGATGACTAGCAAACACCCAAGGGGGATGTGGTGCAATAGGAATGATAAGAAATCAGAAAGATAATTTTTACAGTATAGAAAAGGACTGTGATGCTGTAGGAATGTTCTTTACCTTTATATGTATATGGAACCTTAGAAAATGCATAAACGGTTGCATGATCTGATTGAAATGTCTTTATAAAACACATTGAGATAGCATGCTGTGAATTGGAGCTACATGAATTAAATAAGTTGTATTGAATTTAACTGCATTAGGCTGGAGACACACTACACCACTTTTAGTTCTTAAACATTCTGAAATGACTTGCTGTTCTTATTCAAAGTCTATTTTTGTCTCATGATTGAATTACTAAGGATCAAACAGTTAACTGTTACTGCTGATGGATCCCGGGCTACAGGATTTTGAGACCAACAGTCTAAAGGAAGTAGTTTGAAGTTATAGAATAGAAATCATTGAGATTGATTTTGCCATTTTCTTATTGTTTTCTTGTTAACAACCAACATCCCGTGTTACATCAAAATGGCATAGTACTGCCAAAAACAATGCTTTTGTTTTCTGTCTATTTTAGTCACATGTTACAACCAGCAGTTAGTACTTGATTACTTAACTATCGCGTTTGGAAACAAGAGTGGTCGAACACTTTTCAATGACTGTAAATATGTCATTTGTGTATCAGGAGACCAGAAATGCCGAGACAATTTGTCTTCTGCTTTGAATGCAATTACTACACCAATGGCACCCCCCCAGGAGTGAGTTGATATTGCAGTGGGCCCATCTGTTAAACTCCTGAAGTTTGGAGTTGACACAAATATTATTGTTATGATCAGGAAATTATACAGACAGGTGGTTGGCTGGTCCAATAATACAGTCCGATACTAACTCACTAAACACAGTGGAGTTGATAATTGACCTTGAAAGAACTGCCCTCTCTCACAAACCGAGATAGTCCTCCTACATAGACATTGTTCAGGGGAAAGCCCAGCAGAGACTACACTTCCTGTGGAAGCTCAGCTCCTGTGGCTCTTTTTGTGGAAGTAGAGCCTTCCGCAGAAGCTGCTGGACATCATCTACACTGCTGTTATTCAGTCTGTTGTGTGCATATCCATCACTGAGCATGTTTATGTGTACAGTAGATAACTGGAAAAATCTAACACTTAATCATTACCAACAAGAGTATATTCAGTAAAAAAAATCTGATATTCATGAAATCTCTGTCTGACTGTTCTATTATCACATTTAATGAATGTGGGATGCATGTTTAGAGTGAAGAGTGGTGGCAGAGTGTGTTGTGTAAAGAATAATGGGCATACAGTGGAGATTCCATCTCAACCACCTCAGCCCCTACATCAATGTTATAATTTCTTTTCATCAAAGAAAAAAATGTTTTAAAAGAAATATTTCTTTTTGTCATATGTAAGTTACTTAAAATCTTTACCTATTATTACTTTCTTCTGATTACCCACTGCAGTATTGGAGAAGTACCACCACCTGCCATTCCTTCAAAATAATTAGTAAAGAAGTTCAAAATACCCGCTGATGCAGTACCAAAAAAGTTTGTCAAGCTGTGTCATGATTCTGCCCTTTGTGGACTTCTGTTTAAGTTTCTTTTAAAGTTTTCAGTTACACTTTGATTTATGCCATTCTGTGTCATTGATTTTTTTTTCATTTCGTGTTGTATTTAAGCAATGTTGTATTTCTTGAGGTACTGTCGGTGATTTCTGGACTTTGTATTTGATATTACCTATTCATTAAATTCTGCAAGCATTTTTCCCTGCTTTGTTCTACTCTGCATTGGGGTCCACAACTACATCCACCAACCCTGATAAGCTGCTATACATAAAGCTTGCTTTGCTATTGGTAGAGATTATACAGAAAATATTTTGTTCAGAAATGCTTGATTTCTAAGGTATTCTGGTTAGAACATTATTTATTTCAAGAATTGGAAAGCAGCTTTACCACACAGGCCAATTATTTTGGCCACTGCAGTATGACAGACTATAGAGACAATAAAAAATTGGCACATAAAAATCTAATTTGTCAAACTGACAGATCAAATGCTACACTTCGATAAGATTAAGAGAAAATGTGTGTTATTAACAAATTAATAAAGAATATTTCTTTTGAAAAAGCATTCTTATATAATTTGTGTATCTGTAGACACTTCCACCCATAAACTGAGCAAAAAAACATGATCGTTAGGCTCTGGCAGGCGAAAGTAACAGCAGAAACAAAAACACACACGGAAGCAGCACACCAAGCAGAGTTCATCTTCCCTTGTTTTCTTTAAACCAGCAGTTCAGTGAGCTGAACACTCTGGCTTATAGACACAGTGCAAAAAGTCCCATATGCACAAACAGTGTTTCGGCTCGGTTCACAAATTGTTTGCCCTCTTTCTTTCAAAACTCTCTGTGCTTACAAATAGCATGTTTAAGAACCAGAACAGAAAAGCAGACCCAGAAAGCATCTGAACTGTAAGCAAGTTGTTTTATCAAAGAAAGTGTAGTAAACACTGGAACATAAAAAAAAATGAAACAAATTACGGTGATTAGTATGAATTAGATTTAATAATAGAAACTATATTCAGAATGGTGTAATGCAGCTTTGACAATTAAGTATTTTATCAGATATTGTTTCTGAAAAAAGTCAGAAGTTTGTGTCTTTTTCTTAAAGTTTATAAGTTAGATTAGTTAAAGTCAGAGTTCCTGTATTGATAGATCATATATTTTGGAGTGTTAGACTGTTCTCTGCATTTCTATAAGGCTTAATCATGATATATCCAAACAAAACGCTTTTATATAAGATAAATTGTATAATAAATTAAAATCCTTTCATTTCAAACCTCTCCAGCTTCTGTACGAGACATCTCTCCTTCTATAGAAAGATACTATCTTTACAGGGTATCGATTAGTGATATTTCAACCTTTCTGAGACATTTAACTCATAATCATACAATTTTCTATGAACTCTCACTTATAACTTATAAGTGAATAACAGTGAAATTTGAAATTATTTTGATTTTCTAGTTTCTATTCATGAGCTTAAAGATTTAAGAATACATGCTTTCTTTTCAGAATATTTTATTTTCAAATTCTTGTATTGTAGCACAGATTTGTGGAGCAGAATTACCAGCTGAAAGCAGTGCTTTGGTAGACTAGCGGCCCTAGCCACTGTGGCCTTGTCATGTTACTCAAAGCTCTCTTAAGCACTCAAAATGATTAGCTATTGCCCAACTTGAAATGGTGCCAGGGTCAAAGCACGGTTTTAATGTAGTACAGAGTAAACTGGGTTTGGGATTTATTCCAAAAGGACAATTTACGAGAATTACTGGAGGCAAAACAAGTTGTCAAGATACCATTCCATCAGTGGAAGGCAGCAAAAAATTTTGCCTACTGCAGAAAATAGACCCCTCCTCTGTGGTTTTAAATTATCATTTGGACATATCCTGCTTTACTTTTAAGCTACAACTAAGTGGCAAAATGATCACTATGTGCATAACTTACCCCTTCAAACGACCACTAGTGCTTCACACTGTGTGATTCTGTTGTTCATGTGACAAATGAATGGTGGGTTCTCTGTGTGGGTTGATGCACAGAAATTCAGTTACATAATAGCAGCAGTCCCTTCATTTCATTGCAGTACATTTTAAAGAGCTAAATTATTTGTTTTCTGATAGAGGTAAGAATATGTAAGGTTATGTTGTGCATCCACTTCAGTTCCAAGCAGAGATCATGGGTAGAAGAATTTTATTCTTCTGCTTTGTGGCATTTTTTTAGTCTATACTGACTCATAATTACAACAGTCCCTAAGTCCCTAAGAAGCCTTGCAAGATTCTCAAAACTTGCACTTTGAAAATACTGAAATATCAAAAAATTGAATACCCACCGCGGGCGGTCTCCCCTTTTTTCCTACAAGCTTGGCTCTTCTACCAGAGGCCTGGGAGCTTGAGGGTTCTGTGCAGTATCTTTGCTGTTCCTAGAACTGCACTCTTCTGGACCAAGATATCTGATGTATTTCCAGGGATCTGCTGTAGCCACTCTTCAATTTCAGGGTCACTACCCCGGGTGCCCCAGTGACCACGCTTACCACTGATGCCTTGACCTTCCTGTAGTTGTTTGTGAGAGTGCACCTGTGCATGTACAGTTCATCCAAAGGAGAAATGCTCAATAGTGGTTGTGAAGAGAAACCCGAACACCCAAAGGCGCCCAAAGGAACCCCAAGAGCAAAGGCGCCCAGGAGGGGCCAACCTAGGAAATCCAACCCCCCACCAAAGGAGGAGGAGAGATGATCCGGAAGAAATCTCCCAGCCACCACAATGCTGGAGCACGGGGACAAGTCCAAAGTGGATCCGGCCATGGGCCCCGGGGGTGCCCTGGCCGGGCCCCGGCGAGGAAAAGCTGGGAAATCTAACAATTAGCTGATTTACTGTAAATATCATTTTCTTTTAGCTTGGCCCAGTAATCCCACAAGTAGCATATTTCAAAACATTCATGTACAATAATATTGCGTTACATTTACTGAATTCTAAAAAATATCAAGTGTTTACACATTTGTAAATGTCAAGGTACACATTTCAGCTTTGTTTGATACACATTTGTGAATTGAGATACACACTTACAAATGTTGTTGTATGCTTGGGGATCTCATCTTATGCATACAAGTCTAGGCGTGTGCTATTTAAATCTGTTTACGCTGAAGTTTATTGGGCAAGTGGTGATTTGGGGCTCCATTTCTGCTGGTATTAGTCAAACACTAGTATATATAGACAAGAGTCAAACACAGCCTTCAAACAATTAGATAGAGCACTGCAGGCTTCCTTTTAGTGAGGAGTTGTATAAAGAAGCTCTAATTTAATCATTAGCAGGGCTTGGTAACTGCTCACAATACCAAAGGTACCAAAAGGCCAATCAACCTGTGCTTGATAGCCCAGAAGAGTGACCTGACCTTAACCCCAAAGGGAATCTATGGGGTATTGCCATGAGATGGATGAAAAACACCGGATCCAATCATGCAAAATACCTGAAAGGAGCTATTCCTCATTCAAGATCTTCTTTATATGCTCATTGTCCAACGTGTCTTGCAGGTGAATTGGTTAAAAGATTTATATCTAAGAATTATAATAGAAATCATTATATATATGTTTATATATTTATTTAACATGGACATCACTCTCTGAAATAAATAACAAAACAATCTTTCGCAATATTGAATTTTTTCAAAGATGTACATGTAAACTCAGTTAAGCATTTTATGAGATTGTTTTTTTTTTTAATATGTTACTTTTTTCCAATGTCAAAGTTCTGTTTGACTTATTGAGAGGTTCTGGCCTGAATGGATAAAAAGCCCCACCGAGTGTGAATATTCTAATGCTGTTATGCTGTGTGGCCCGTTTTTTATAAAGTGCACTTATTGCATAAAACAACTTCTGTAATGTCGCATCTACTTGTGAAATGGCATTGCACTTGTTGCAGCTTTGAGCACAAAATGACATTTTACAAAGTGGAAAATCATTCTAAGTCTCAGTTTTAAAACTGCAAAACAAGAGAGCAAAAATTTTGGAGGGGTGCATCACAATTACTTATTGTGAGAATAGTATCAATCATTTAAAAGGTATAGAAATGGGAACATCTATCTTGCAAAACCGATCTTAGAACCAGACAGAAGCTGGAAGCTATTTAAAAGCTTCAATAGATGTCCAATAAAGAGAGGTTTTAAAATATTCTGCAGACACAATGAACAACCAAGGGTCAGAAAACCTCAAGGCCTTCATGACAAATTGGGAGCAGAGTTGATGAAAGAGGGCATGGAGAAAATGGGAGTGGGAGAAGTGAAGTGTGTAAAGATTGGATGAGGTCAGTGAATTTGGTAAGTCTTAGATTCGAGAAAAACTTGAGGGTTCTATTCTTTTGAGCACATTAAGGAGGAACTCTGTTACAGAATCAGTCTGTGGTGGACAGAGCAAGAACATGTTAGTATTTTGGGATTACAATCAGTACGTAAATATGTTTTTCAAACATTTTAATAATGGGCACAAATAAAAGTAGGCCTACCTTTTGAAATGAACAAATTTAAAGTTGGTTGTAAACATAATTTTTATTAAGCACATATATCCATATTTAAAACGTGTTCATTGATCCCATTTTTCATTCTATTCTTAAATGTTTTAATCAGGTGTTAGCAGAAAAATCCTCATACTCACAGAAATGAAACATTGAAAATCTGAGCTTTTATTAACTTTCCAAAGAGCAGGGTCACAGACATGTCATAAAGAATAAGCATCCCAGTTTATTAACATCTAATTTATATTCAAAAGAGCTAGCTGCAATCCAGAGCAAATGTTTGAGAACAGACCTTGATTTATTTAGAAGTGATATTCACAAGGACCATTATTTCAGGAAGTGAGGTTGAATGTTTTTCTATTATTCCTTATCCAAGGCCTCCACTGTTTGTATCCATGTAGCATCACGCTGCATAACACAGATACTGCATTTGTTTATTCTCAATGCCAACTAGGAAATACCTTCCACCTAGTGTTATCCTTAATTACAGTTTGAAATGTAATAAATATGGCCGTTTACAACTTCTTGAAACAGCAGAAGCTAATTTGTTTAAAGTTCTAACTACAGCAATGGCTATCAAAAAGTATAATACATAAAATAAAACATTAAATTTGTTATTTGGAGGGAGAAAAGTACAAAATCAAAAGGACACTAATAGCCTTCATCAAGAACTCAATGAAACTTTGGAAAACAAGTCTGGAAGCCAACGCAAAGCCAATTGCACAAGTCACCATCAAGTGCGGCATATACCAAGGCGATGCACTATCCCCTCTGCTGTTCTGCATAGGCCTGAACCCCCTCAGCCAGATCATCACAAAGACTGGCTAATGATACCAATTCTGAAGCGGAACAATCATCAGTCACCTCCTCTACATGGATGACATCAAGCTGTATGCCAGGAGTGACATCGACTCACTGATCCACACTACCAGGATCTACAGCAACGACATTGGAATGTAATTTGGACTGGACAAGTGCGGCCGCATGGTCTCAAAGAGAGGGAAGATGATCAGAACAGAGGGGGTTGAACTACTAGAAGGCCACATAACAGATGTTCAGGACAGCTACAGTACAAATACCTTGGTGTGCCACAGGCTAACGGAAAACAAGAGGAGACAGCAAGAAAAACTGGCACAGCCAAATATCTACAAAGAGTAAGTCCTGAAAAGTCAGCTGAATGGGAAAAACAAGATCCAAGCCATCAACACATATGCCCTGCCAGTCATCAGATACCCCACTGGTATAATAAACTGGCCAAAGGAGGACCACTGTCCAGGATGAAACAACTAAGATCCAGGAGTACATCAGAAAGATGGCCCCCAAAGACAAATGGCTTGGTGAGTACCTCAGGCAGGAGAAAACCGAAAGTGAGGACAAGAAAGATGAAGAAGAACCATCATGGAGAGACAGGCCGCTGCACGGCGTGTACCACAGTCAAATAGAAGAAGTGGCTGATATAAAAAAATCCTACCAGTGGCTGGAAAAGGCTGGACTGAAGGACAGCACAGAGGCACTAATCATGGCAGCACAAGAACAGGCACTCAGTACAAGATCAATAGAGCCTGGGGTCTACCACACCAGGCAGGACCCCCAATGCAGACTGTGCAAAGATGCCTCTGAAACAATACAGCACATAACAGCAGGGTGTAAAATGCAGGCAGGAAGTGCATACAAGGAACGCCACAACCAGGTTGCTGTCATAGTGTACAGGAACATCTGCCATGAGTATGGGTTGGAAGTCCCAAGGTCAAAATGGAAGACACCTCCTAAGGTAGTTGAGAATGACCGAGCTAAGATCCTATGGGACTTCAAGATCCAGACTGACCAACAGGTGATGGCTAACCAACCAGACATCGTGTTGATCGACAAACAGAAGAAGAAGGCAGTAGTGATAGATGTGGCAATCCCAAGCGACAGCAACATCAAGAAGAAAGAACACGAGAAGCTTGAGAAATACCAAGGGCTGAAGGAGGAGCTAGAAAAGATGTGGAAAGTAAGAGCTGCAGTGTTGCCAGTGGTAATTGGAGCACTGGGGGCTGTGACCCCCAAACTGGGAGAGTGGGTACAGCAGATTCCAGGTAAAACATCAGAGGTCTCTGTCCAGAAGAGTGCAATCCTAGGAACAGCTAAGATACTGCGCAGAACCCTCAAACTCCCAGGCCTCTGGTAGAGGACCCAAGCTTGAGGAGGACACATACCACCCCACGAGGGGTGAGAAAATAGTTTTTTTTTTTTTTTTTTTTTTTTTTTTATATATATATACAGATATATCTAATGCCAGTTTTCAGTTTTATTTTATATCGTTCTAAAAAATAATTAGAACTTTAATGTGAGATGTGATATAAATCTAATGTGGTATTGTCTTATATGTTACAGTTTTTTTCCATTGGTATTGCTAGTTGAGGGGCGGGGCTTGGCTGGTGCCGATAGTTGTGGGGCCGTGCCCATTGATTTTTACATAATAATTGTGAAAACTTCCTAAATGTTATGTCAAAGTTGGTGGATCTTACATGATAACTGAAATGCCTAATTTCCCAGACACAAAAAACTTTTGATTATTACCAGAAAAAAGCTGTTGTTTTATTGCACACAGTAGAGACTTAAATGGAAAATAGCATTTTTTTTTTAACTAATACTATCCATCTGTACGCTGACCAGCAAAAGGTTAAACTTAGGCATGTCAGACACTAAAATCTCCACTTAGTCAGAATCTGATAAAGGATTTGCACAATGAGTTGTGACAATCCCATTTAGACTGAAGCATGTTGAAGAATGCACTTATCACTCTGCAACACAGGGTGAATGTTAATTTATCCAAAGTTTATCACAGTGATGACTTTGAATGAAAACAATCCTGTTTGGCAGATAAAATTATCATTTTAAATGTCCTTCTTTTCAGTACCCCTTTCACCCTCATGACCTCCTCCCTGAGCAAAGATGTCCCAGTGAATTTCAAATAAGCAATATAAAGATCCCAACCGTTGGAAGGTCACAGGGTCTCAATTTTCATTTAGCCTTTGAGACCATCACTGTCTACTAAATTACAGCATCATTAGCAATCCAACTCTCTGTCCAGCTTGCTGTCTGTCTTGTATTGTGATGACATCCAGTTTTGAACGTGACTTCAAATGTTCATTGGGATTTGTGATCTTTTTTTAATAGATTGAAAATACCATCTGTGCAACTATACTTTAATGAATTAGTGATTTGAAAAAAAGGAAAATTAAACATTCCTGAGTCTTTGAAGAGAGCAACCACATCCAGTATTTTTCACCCCATCTGCCATGATGAGTTGCCAGCTTTCATACTCTAGCTTGTGTTTTTCCAAACACATTATGCTTCATTTACAAACTTTTGCCAAAGAAATGTCTCTCTTTGATTCAGAACGGATGAGGAGGACAGCCTGTGGAGAGTCAACCTTCTTTCAGAGATTGTAAAAAAAAAAGTCCCTGCTTTTAGCAAATTTAACTTGTGTAAATTCAGAGTATAATTGGGTGCACACCAGCTGTTTCCCATCAGAATAATGAGTCTGTTTTTCTTTAAAAATAACAAAACATTTATTTCAATGCAGAATGCTCATTCCTCAGTTTTTGGTTCTCTGTGTTTTTTTTTTTCTAAACTGATACTGTCTCCTAATGTTACCATTGCAGCCTGAGGTTCCCAGATCGGACCAAATTTGTGTCAGATTGCCACATGCCAATATAGACAAGAAGGAAGGCTTTTAGTGTGACAGGTAGCACCCACAGTTACTTCTCAGCAGTGTCTTTGTTGGTGAGGACACAGGGGACCCCTTTATAAGTGTCCCCTCTCATCATCGTTTCACTTAATGGCTCATTGCACACTTTGATTGTATAGAGATGAAAGAACCTGACTAGGTCATCTTTTGTCCACATGCATTCTGCAACTTCATGGTTTTAGATCTGCCACTTGGATTCAACAGATTAAGGATATCTTGGACTCCATCTCAAACATATGCAATGAGAGATATAAAAGTTTGAAATCTTATCTTTATTCTTAATAATGGCTAAAGTTCATTAAATCAAAGACCTTTCTGGGCTAAAAAAAAATGCAATTGTATTTGCCTGCACTTGACGAGGAAAGGGGACATATTCAGTCTTTAACTGGGTTGTAAATGTTTATTAAAGAATAAAAAAGATCAAATATGGATATAAGCTACATCATATGTTCTTTCTTCTCCCATTTGAACAAAGGGCTGCAAGGTGGTGGCTAAAAGCTTTACTCCTCCTGTCCAGTAAGTAGAGAACTCATGATTACCCTCTCTCATTAGAAACGGTTAGCCAGCCTGTTGTAAGGTTCACTAATGCTAATTTAAACCAAACCAAAGATTTAACTTACTAGTTCAGAAAAAATGGCAACATCTTAATGTCTTTCGGGCCCCTTTGCTTCCTTAAGTGGAATCCAACCCCCACAAGCTTGATTTGTTTTCACCTTAATTTTGCTTTATTTGGAAGAAGCCATTTCATAGAGCTATCACAAAGCTGCTGAAGCTGTACTAAATTAGATTTAGTTTTCTTTACACTGTGTATACAAATGACAATAAAAGTTGTCTAAGTCTAAGACTAGTATTTGTTATTCCTGACCTCCATCTCATGTGACTTCAACCTAGTAATTAAAAAATGATCTAATTATTGTTGTTTGTATCATAACCAGCAGTAAATATTTATATGCTTTGGACCAGTCAACATTTATAAATAATTATCTATATACTACATTTTTTCCTTCAGTAAAATTCATACTTTTTCTGCACCGCTGTAGACATTCTGTGTATGTATTATTTTTGAAAAATTAAACAGTGTGATTAAAAAAAGTTGGAGCATTGACCTTTAAAGATAACATGCAATCAAATCAAAGCCCATGTAAGCGTGTAATATCTTTGACATGCAACAAAATTCCTCTCCATGGCACTGGAACCTTTGTTAATTTCAACATCAACCAAACAAGGACATCCCACAGCTATGTTAACATCTCCCTGAGGGGTTGATTTAACTTAAAGGTTAACATAATCCTGCTAACATGTATTAAACAAATGGAAAAAGCTACTAAATATTTATCAAGCCAAGTGTGTATTCAGTCTTCGAACAAGCTAACAGCCTTTATAGTTATTTGGATGCACTTTTACTCTTCATAAAAAAAAAATATTTGTGAGTGCCAGCTGCTGTCAAATTTACATATGCTTCTTATCACATTTACCAGTATATCAGCAATGGTACTAATTCAAAAGATATTAATAATTCTTACTCAGTTTTATGTAAAAAACAAGACATTCTGGACAACATTGTAAGGCTTTATTGGTGATTTTTATCTGCAACACAAGACATATCTAATGCAGTGCATGCACTTTTTGACTGTAGATTGAGAGATGGAAACTCATTCCTAGATTTTGATTTTCTTTCAGAAGTAGTGTTGACTTATCTTTTAAATAATTGTACAACATTGACTCATTTTATTTTTGGCATTAGGCTTTTACGAAAACTTTCTGTCACACCTGCAAAAACCAAGCAGACTACTCATGATCAGATTCAAATAAGTGCTCTTTAACAATTCACTTGATAGCATTTAATTTACATTCAATTCAGTGAAAAGGTTTTCACCTATATTTTTGAAATGTTACATTGAAACATTTTTCCCTTTGATGATGTGTCCCTGTCTGCGTTTGGTAGGAATGAAAAAAACACGTTTATTTTCTTTTTAAATAGGACAGAATAAAATTACTTTGGCTTACTGTTGCTTCAACTATTCCAACAGTGCAATGATGTTCTGACCTACACATGTTGTTTTGAAGACTGTTTACCTCTGCTTTTTTGTAAAACTCTATTGACCCATTTCATTTTTTTCAATGGTCTACTTTTAAACCAAGCCAGAGAAAGACAGCTCTTATCAGAAGGAACAAATTTGCAATTTTACTCTGCCTCCTCCTGAAGTCCAGAACCTCCCAGATATGTTTTCAGCTTGAGAAATGACAATTCAACAAATGATAATCAAAGCTCCAACCTCATTTTGCAGATAATGCTCCCAACAGTCCATTTTGAATAATTATATTTGCACTTACTTTAGAGTCCACTAAAATAAATATTTATATATTTCTCATGTTAGGCATAATTTCTAGATAATGTCTTTGAGAGTGACAGTTCCAGATCTCTGCTTGACAGCCGCATGTTGCTCCAACAAAAGCTAATCAACTGCTGTGAGGACATAGATAATGTTTGCCCTGTTTGCTGGATGTTTTTCATTTTAAGATATTCTCATATACAACAGCATAACACAGTTTAAAACAATACAAAAAAAAAGTAGAATAAAGTCAAATAAGATTTTATACCTGTGAGCTTTTTTACTAAGGATTATTAACAAGTAACTTGCTGATCCTCAAGTTTATTATAAACTTCTGCAAATCCTTTAATGAGAATTCCATCATTTAGTGTGACAGAGCAAAACCAAACACTCGAAGGGATCCACTGCTAATTTCATTTGGACTTTAATTTAATACCAAGACCGTTGTGGATTTGATGTTCAAAAAACAATTGAAAGAGGGAAAAAACTTGTAGGTGTCAGAGGAAACTGTATAATTGAAAATGAAATCAAGAAGCCCCCGAAGAGACCTGGTAATTTGCATAATAATGCATGTGTTATTGTGTAGTCTGGTACATGCTGTTTAACCACATGAAGACTTTGAAATGGTCTGTTCCTGGGCTTTGAACCTTTTGCTGCGGAGTTGATGACTTTGCTTTCAGCAAAATGACAGGGAAATAATGAAAAACCATGTTGCTCACATCCGAGTTCTCCGTAAATTCATTTGAACACATCTGTTCCCCTGGAGTGTCATCAAGTGATGCAGCTGTGAAATGTGGAAGCATCATCTCTTAATGGATAAGAGCACAAATGGCTAACATTACCCATCAGTCTCCCATTTATTTAGAAATAAAATGAGCCTATTTATGGACTCAGTCAGCTTTCTCTCCTCAAGGGCTGACTGAATGATAAATAAAATGGAACTGTCCCAAAATGTTGGATTTAAACCGACTATCTAATCTATCAATTAAAGGACCATGCTTTACCAGGGCCATATGCCAGTCATTAGCACTCTGCTCCTCATTGTGTTAGCGAGCCAATGTTTTTTGCCCTTGACCTGAATACAAAACACACACACAGACATGCTGAGTTTGTGGAGCACATGCAGGTGTTAGCAGGAGGGAAGCAAGTAGACGTCTTTATCACTTGCAGTCAGTCATCAGGGTTGTCATTGCTCCTCTCTGACCTGCTCCGGGCTACTTGACGCTTGAATCATTTTAATAGCTTCATCTTGTGAAGCTGTGGACATATAAGGAAAGATCACCAGGATTGCATCTGTCTCACTCCATTGATGTCTGACTGTGTTGGGCTGTCTAAGGGTCAAAGAGGTCAATGGAAGAGGGGTCTACAACAAAACCTGGAGGCTGGAGAGAGGACAAATTCAGGCATTTTCAGTCATTTTAGATACATAATTGTGTTTTTTTTTATGTTGCCATGTTAAAGTACATCTTTCTGCTGACAGGAAAAGACACAACCTAAAATAGGTGATTAAAAATAATACAGCAACTGCTACTGATGTTTTTAGCAATGATAATTAATCAAAAATTTTTTTTTACTTTTCAAACATTGATAAAAAAAAAAAAAACCTTAGAAAACCTTTTTGCATGATGGAGGGAAATCATTTCTGCAGCTTTTGTTTTTGAAAGAGCTACTAAAATGATATTCCTCTATTAAAAACTGGCAGGTTTAATATGGTGCTGAAGAAAACCCTCCATCCACTACTTTTGAGAGTTTACATACTTTATATCTAGATGTCTTTTAAAACTAATCAAAACCCCAGATGGGTTTCCCAACAAATAGGACAGCAATGGAATCCAGTAAAGCTGTGAAGGAATTGCTCCGAGCATATAACAAAGCAGCTGAGGTTCTCACTGGGGTTTTACATATTAGTCTGATGGGATCTCATCAGGAGAGAGAGAGAAAGACCAGTCTACAAAGAGCCAACAATACAATCAATAAGACCTTAAGGATCTCTTGCAAACATGACCAGTAGCTCCAGGACATTCTTAGATGTGTTTGAGACTTTGCTTTTGTTCGATCTACAACACAATCTATTTTTCAAACTTTAAAAGATACTTCACCCTATACACTTCACACATTTATGTGGGACTTGATTTATACTTCTCATTAGAACAGTTACTGCCTATATTCCTCACATAGTTTTATTCTTATTTTTATTTCTAGCTCAATCTTTTATCAATTGCAAATACTAGACAAACACAAGAGAAATACTAAATGCCACAACGTTACCAGGTCATCGAAAAGCACTTTCTCCAGTCTTCGGTCTGCCATATTTTCCTGTAAATTAAATGATGTATATTAAAATAATAAATGCCAGAAATCTTTTGAATTTATCCCTTTAGACACTTAGCCTAAGTGGAATATTGTGAGAGTCAATAAATGTGAAGTGTATGAGAGCAGTCGCTGTTTTGTGAAATATGAAATCCGTTAATTAACAGTTTTGATGCCTTTGGACATGGTAAGGCAAGCTGTTTCCTTATTTCAGCTCTTTGTTTTTTACATGCAAGCTTTGGCCTCATTTGGAAAGAGCTAAGCAAAAGACAGGTAAAAGTTATCTCCCTGGACCGAGGAAATTGATTTAGCATATTGCCAGTATCATGAAGATAAAAGCTTATTCTGAGATTACATGCTCTGTACTGTATGTAGCATGTATAAGGTTTAAGGCTCTCTAGATGAAAGCCCCCATATGTTTCACGCTTCACACCTAAAAGCTGCAGGCCGGAAACAAGCAGTCCTCAGCATGCCTCACACATGCTGCTTCCTCTCTTGGGCTCTTTGGTTTGCATTTGTGAGACCGAGCATAGGCAGAATTAAAACAGGATTGCAGAAACCCTCATTTCTAAGAGTAAGAATACATTTAGCTCTAATGAATACGATTCTAATTTTCTAGCTTTCCTGAGTTAGACTTTCAGAACTACTCTGAAAGGAAACATTATGTATTTTACCATTTTCTTTTTGCTAACAGCTTTTAGCCATTATATCAAACATTAACACCAGCTGCTGCCCTTAGCTAATTTGTGCTTTTGATGCTTTCTTAGATACTGAATGTGGAAGCTTTCACTGCTCTTCCTGGCACACCAAATAGTACTGGAGAAATGAAGGATTTTTTTTTCTATTTTGCAGCAATGATTAAAATGTCAGTTTGGCAGAGGAGTCTCCTATTTCATTTTCTTTCTACCTTCACAAACTCCTCTTTAAAAGAGGTTGAAAAGCATTGATGTAGCCTCTTGGTTCCATAATTGGCTCCAGTAAGAACAGCATCATCAAGAAGTGTGATGTTATTATTATTACTTCTAGCTTTATTCAAACTTAAGTTTGGATGTAGTGATTGTTTTTACTTTCTTAAAAAAGGGATTTAAGTGACAAAAACTCAAATATGACTTGCATAATTTATTAGAGGTGGTATTTCTGGCTTTAAATATTTATCAAAACCTTTAATAGAAGCACTTTAATCAACTGATTGACTTTGAGGGACATTACAGCAGAAGTGCTTGAAAGGGAGGCTATCGGACAGTTCAAAAAATCTTGAGTTTCAGATGAAACCTGAGGAATGATCCATGTTCAATGGTACAGTCAGCTAAATGTCTGCACAGTGCAGCTCCTGACAAACAAACTTTTCTACCACAAATCATAACTGCTAAAATTTGCAATATCAGCTACTCCATAAAGCATTACCTTCATTTTATGTGTGTTTTTATTTATTTTTTTGGTTGTTGTTGTTTTTAAGAGTCTAGATATTAACATTACACTGAAATAACGTCCTTTTTAGGTTTCGGTGCATGGAAAAAGGACTTCTTCAATTACTGATGTCTCATTTTTAATTTTGTTTTAATTCTTGACACATTTAAATGTTACAGATAACTAAATAAATCTTAATAGGAAAAGAAAAACCTTGTCTTAGTAAGGAATTATCTTTTCAGAGCTTCCATGTCTTCTCCCGGGATCCAAGTGCCAAAGAACTGTCAGACTCATCAATAAATCACTCTAATTGCCAGTTTTCCTTATTTATGATTCACTCCAGGTTGAATTTTCTTTTAACCAAGAACTGAAAGAACAAAGTAAATGACACATGCGTTTCTAGGAAGGCTTAGATAGCTTTAAGGGTTTTGGACTCATGTAAACAATTAAAGAGCACACAACAACACCAAAAAAACAACTGGAAAGTCTTTTTCCTGTCGTAGTAATTTACCCTGAAAAAATATATTATTCCAGGCGTCAATCATGGTGGTAGTAGTCTGATGGGCTATAGTAAATGCTTCAGGCTATGGAAGGCTTTCTGAAATTGATGAATCCTCAAATTCAACTCTACTATAAAAAACCTCAAGGACAATGTTCACTCATCAGTTTGCTGTCCTAAAATAGAGAAAACAAAAAATATGACCGGAGTGGACAAAACAAATCATTTAATCCCAATGAGATTCTGTAGCATGTCTTTACACTGACTGTTCATGTTGACAAACCCACCAATATGGCTGAATAAGACACAACATCTGAGTACTTTTATCTAAATTCAACCACTGGAAAAATATTTATATTCATTGCAATCTGCAGAAAGGGCCTGACTTTAGTTGCTTCCACCAAAGATTTTACTCTCAGCTACCAGGTTTAGTGGGCATTTTTTATTTCAAAAAAGTTCATGTTAGTTTGGATAACTGTTTTTCCTTAAAAAAATTATTCATTATTTGAAAACTGTATTTTCTATTCAGGTTATCTTTTCTACTTATATCTATCTGTTTGATCATCTAAAACATTAGGGTGTAATAAAAGAAAAAGAAAGTTTTAGGGGACCAGTCCAGACTGTATGATCAT
This sequence comes from Cyprinodon variegatus, assembly GCF_000732505.1. Taxonomy (NCBI): domain Eukaryota; kingdom Metazoa; phylum Chordata; class Actinopteri; order Cyprinodontiformes; family Cyprinodontidae; genus Cyprinodon; species Cyprinodon variegatus. The sequence continues at coordinate 993,267 of NW_015150561.1, forward strand.
GAACTGGAACTATCTAAAACCCTTGCTGTGGTTTTAGTGTGATCTCAATATTTGTTAATTTTTTTGAACCTCCAGATAAAAATGTTTAATCCCCAAAAATGAATGCATGGCTTCACTTGCAGTCATATCATGTTTGGTCAGGAGTTATAGTGTCAGAGTCATACCATTCCAATAGTTTAGTTTCATTCCTAATCATTCAGAGAACAGCTATTTTCTTTGTATATAAAATGGTTTTATTGAGCAGTTTCACTGAGTTAAGAGTATTTAAGGTTCTTAAGATAAAAGCTAAAGTCTTTTTTCAAAGGTGATAACTGAGATGTCCTAAATAAGATTATTTTGTCCCTGTTACAAATCCAAGTCATTTAAGAATACAAATTTGCCAAACCTCGTTTTAAGTTACATTAAGGTAAAAATCTACTGTATTTGACATTCTATTTGAAGGAATTTTTTTCTGTTTAAATAGTGTATATATTGCCAATTAATGATAAATGTAATCTCAATGCACTTTACATGAGAAATTACACTAATCTGTCTATCTATTCATGTTTTGTCTTCACTGATCTATGCGGGGTGGTCAGACGCTGGTGCCTATCTCCAGTAATCAATAGCACAGAGGCTGGATACACCCTGGAGAGGTTGGCTGCCTGTTATTGGGCAACAGAGAGAAACAAAGGACAAACTAAGGGGAATCTAGAGAGTACAAATTAACTTGAATTCACTTTTGTGCTGTAGGATAAAGCCAGAGTGTCCGTTCTAAATTGAACTCAGAAAATAGATCAAATGAATCCAACAATGCAATGTTTTAGACAGAAATGCATTTAGATTTTTTCTTTCTTTTTTTTTTTTTTACAAAATACTGTAAATTTCAATACCTATTAGCAGTTTTTCTGTGTAAGAAAGCTTAGATCATCACATTAATTGTTGACTTTGCAGTAGTGTCTCCTGAACAAGCGTGGTGACAATGACTGATACTTAGTACAATTCATCTTTGATAGTATACTGCTTTAACATGGAGCGACAAGATTAAGAGAGCTAAGCTACGTAAGTAGTATTATTTTTGTTTTTAGTATTGTTTTTTTGTTGTTGTTGCTAACATAGATAAATACAAATATATTAGCCAAATAAAATGTACCGATGCACATGATATAAAACTAGATATTAATCATTTTAATGTTGTTTCTTTGTAATAACTAATGTCATGTTTATAAAAAGAGAGGGGCAGGTGGACATTCTAACAAGATTCTTTTAGAAAATGTAAAAATGTATTATATTTAACAATGACATTCCTATGCTTCAGCTCATAGGTCTGTGGTTTATTTTCATGGCATAAAAAACTGACAAAAACATCTGCTGAAAATAAAGTTGTCATCTGTCAGAGTAACAGAGTGGCTTTATATTCACCCTCTGCATGTCAGTTTGTTTGACTGTCACATTTTTATTACTTTATAACTTCAATAACAGCACCTGCAATAATAGCTGAACATGTGCCTGTCATGTATGAGTGCACTCTACTTACCCTCTCCTCACAAAAGAAACAAGGTTAAAAATATATAATGCTCCTTTGACCCAAGCTTATCAAACTGTCTGTTTTTGTTCACTATCAGCCAGGATTTGGAGACCAACTCACAACCTTTAACCGTCGTTCTTTTTTATTTTCAAGCACCTCCACAGTGCAATAATGAAAAGTTTAAGAGGAAGTCAGGTTTCTGTCTCTCTAATCTCATTTCCAACCTCCACTGATTTTACAATCTGCTGGTCTATTTTACATGATTACGTGAGCTGCGTTATCATTTAGAAAACAGTGTAGGTGGATGTCCTTTTGTCAGTATGCACAGCATCAGTGTGGGCTGCACGCTGGCCTCAGCTCTCTTATGGATGGGGCACTGGAAGGCACAGGCTCCCTGGCTGCAGTCTGACAGATGCAGACTTGTGGGCGCCTGATTCCCTAACTGCCCGCAGACAGATGCACAAACAGTGGCTGCAGTGAAGCAACTCTCAGTGTGAAATCACAGTGGGGAAGGTATACCAAACATTTTTCTGAGTCCTCTCCGACCTCTGACCCACCATAAGTCTGTTTACATTATGAGTCATATGTTATGAATGAAGAAACAATACTGTGTAGGATGTGGAATGTTTCATCAGTTTTGATGCATATATAAATGATATAACTGCTTTGTTTATTTGTTTGCCTCATAATTTTCATGTCTAGATATTAATTTGGTGTCTCGGAACAGCTCATTAAAAGGAAAAAACTTCACCCTTTTTTCTGTTATTATGATAATGTCATCCTTTTGTTAGAGTAATGAAAAAGATAACTGTAATTTAACAAAAATCGTTACATTTCTTTTGGATTAACTGAAGATAACAAGTAAGAACCATGGGCTGTTTGGATCAAATCTATCTCAGCAGAAATTGCGCTTATGTTTCTTTAAAAGTAGAGAATCACAAACACAAGAACAGGTAAAAAAAAAAAAGGGGTGGCTTGTCTTTTGATTTCATTTTTTCCTGGTGGCCAATCAGATCTCAGTTCCTTTCTACTAAAGATCTGAAACACTCAAGCTTCAGAACTTAACAAAGACTGTCATGATCCTGGGGTTAGCCTGTGTGATTGTGGTTGGATGACAGATGGCACACCTGCGTGTTATCATCACATCAGCTGCAGTGTTTAAAGGAACTGCAGGAGAGCCATTTCACTCCTGATGATTCCACTGAGCTGGCAGAGTTGAGCTTCTAAAAAAAGTTCAAAGTAAAAATGTTGTGCTTCCTTAAGTTGTATCCTTCATCCTGTTAAAGTCTGTCATTGTCTGCCTTCAGGTTTGTTCCTGAGCTGTCTACCTGGATCTTTCTTCAAGACCCCCTCATAGTAAATAACTTTGGTTTGCTCATCTCCATGGCAATCTTCGCTGGAGCTCCTGCCTGCCCACCCTCCACTGATTTATTGTTTTTCTCTTGGGATTAACAGATGCAACTGATGTAGAAAAGTATACTTTGCCCCATAAAACTTTGTATCTCCCTTACCAGTCAGCAGAGCTCCCAGCGCTCCAATCATTTTCCAACAATAAAATAAGTTAAACCAGTTCTGCTTATTCTCTCCGGTGGTTTCTGCATGTGCGTCAGAAAATTTCCTCAAATTATTTCAGAATCATGAGCCCAGTCAGACCCAGCAGAACCCCCAGCGGCACCATTGTCTGTGCCGACAGATAAACTTGCTAAACACAAGACTATACTGTTCATTATGCGAGATACAGAATTACAGCTCCCAACGACTCTTCTAGAATTAACCTGACAGTTCTCAGCATTAATTCCTCCTCAATCTGTAGTCAGTGGTACAGCTGCCACGCCTCCTCGCACTCCACCCACCCTGTCTTATGGTGAAGCAGCTTCCCCCACTCCAGAGCATCACTCAGGGGAATTAGGTAAATGTGGGGGATTTCTTCTCTAATTTTCCCTTGTTTTTACTTGGTCACCTCAGTCTTTTCCTGTAGATCCATCTAAGATATCTTATGTTATTGGTCTCCTTTGTGGTAGGGACCCCTGCTAGAGACAGTGTCAGTGGCTGATAGAGTTCTGAACTCTTACAGCTTCATCAGGTTGGAATAATCTGGCTCTTAAAGGGGCATTAACCCAAGCTTTGAGCGACCAACTTAGCGATTAATTAGCCTGCAGATATGAGTCTGATAACTTGGAAAAACTAATTACCCGGTCTTTTAAAGAACAAGCAAGGGGAAGTAGGCAAAAAGTTTAAAATTTTACTGCACAATGTCCAACAGTTCTGTTCCAGTGTAAGCCCCTACCTATTGACTCTCCACAGAGGAGCCTATGTAGATCAGCCTCGCCAGGCTTACTTCAGAGGTGTGGCAATGCCTTTTCTCACGTTTGTCTCTTTTGTGGTCAAGTGGGTCATTACATTACTGCTTGCCCCATACAGCCAAAAGAGCAAGCCCACCAGTTACAAAGGGAGGACTGGCAGATTCAGCAACCACAATTCCAGTTTTATTTTATCCATTTCCAAGGCTGTGAACCACCAGACAGTACCACTCTAAGGTCTCATCAACTCATGCTGCAGGCAGAGCTTAATCGATTGTAACCTAGTGGAGCAATTTAAGGTTTCAAACGTTCACTAATCGGCTTCAGCCAACGTCTCAGCGCTTAATGGTAAGCCCCTCACTGATCTATCCCACAAGACTGAACAAGGGGGAACTTATCCTTTCTGGAACTCAAAGAGAGAGAATCATCTGGTATGTATTTCCTTCCCGGCAGTCCTAATTGTTCCTTGGCTATCCCTGTCAACTGCTAATAACACTTTAAATTGAGAAGTGGGTTAGGATCTTGGAGCACCCTCTACTTTTCTACCTGACCACATTAGCCAATGCCACTCCTTTTTAATCAACCACAGATGGTAACAGCACTAGATTTATCCAATGTACCCTATCCGATGGCCACCACCTTGGAGAAGTGTTTAGTAAGTCTAGAGCCCAGATCTTACCACCACATAGACCCTATGATCAAGCTATAAACCTGCTTTCTGGTGCCCCGCTACCACTGAGTCAGCTGTACAAACCTTTCAGCCCAGAGAGAGAAACTCTGGTCATGCCATTTAGCTTGACTAATGCCCCCACTGTCTTCCAATCCTTTATGAATGACATACCAAACTATTTTCTGAAGGAATATGTTTTTACTTAGACAGCATTTAAAACATTCCATAGCCATCATGGAAAACAAGCAGCATGTACAGCAGGTTTTGCAATGACTTCTGGAGAAAAGACCGTACATTAAGGTCGAAAAATGTGAATTTTATGCTGCGTCAGTAAAATTCCTTGGATTCATACTACAGAGTGAGCAGATTAAGTTAGATCTGGTAAAGATCAGAGCTGTTCTTGAGTGGCCCATACCTTCCACCAGAAACAGTTACAATATTTCCTAGGTTTTGCTAACTTTTGCTGGTTTTGCTAACTTTGTTTTATTTGGAATAATCGGCAAACAGCGGCCCCATTGACGGAGAACTCCTAGCCATTAAGCTGGCTTTCGTAGAGTAGCCTCACTGGTTGGAGGGGTCCATACACCCTGTTGTTTGGACAGATCATTAAAATGTGTCCTACCTACAGGAGGCCAAGTGCTAACCCAAGACAGTGATAATGGTAGCTGTTCTTTACTTGTTTCAGCTTCCTCATCTTTCCACACCCCCCTTCTTAGAAACGGCTCACGTTATGGGTCAAACATGTCTTGAGGCTATACAGGATATCTCTAGATATTCTTTCTGACCGATGCCCACAGTTTGTCTCAAGGGTCTCAGGTTTTGTTCTCTATTAGGAGCCAATGATGCTCTGAGCTTTGGTTTTCACTCTCAGACTAATTGACAAATGGAGCGCATAAACCAGGAGCTCGAAGCAACTCTTAGGTGTCTGTTCCTCGCGCCAATCTACCTCGAGTTTACAGCTCTTTTGAGTTGAATATGCCCACAAATGTCATGTGTCTTTTGTTAGTGTACTCTCCATGTTTGAGGCCTCTTTGGGTTACCAGCCTTGTCTTTTTCCTCTTGGAGAGAAAGACTCACCTTTGCTCTCGGTCCAGCATGACATTCACACCTGCAAGAGGATTTGGAAGAATGGGTTCTTGGCCCTCAACCACACTATGGAATAGAACGCTTAGCCAACAGGAGACGCAGCTGTGCCCCTCAATGCGTTCCCGAACAGGAGGTTTAGCTTTCTGCGGGAGACATGATGTTGAATTCTTCTTCTTGGAGGCTGTCCCCTAGGTTCATTGGTCTTTAAGATTTGTCCATTTTTTCACATCTCATGGATCAAACCTAACCATAACTATCAGCTGCAGCATCTTAAGTGCTATGTCTCTCTAGTGGTTTCTGCATGTGGGTGAGAAAAATTCCACATTGTGTCAAATACTTACCCTTTCCCATATTATGAGGTAATTGAATCAAAGCCTTTTATTGGTACCCTAAGTGGTGATTTCTGATATTAACGACGTGGGCAGCCGCCCAAGGCAGCTTTGCCATATAGGGCAGCATCGGCATGAGACCCCCCTTACCGTGTGCACGTCCTCACAGACCCCCACTGCAAACACACCTCCTTTTGGCACTAAGGGAGCAATGTCTGGGAAAAAAAATCAATTATGCATTTTTTTCATATATAACAGCATTTATGCATGCGTAAATTATACAGCAGCAAGCATGTTAAAGATTAGCCCCCCACTACACACATAAAAGGAAGCTCTCAGGAGCTCAAAAAGGGGGAACGAAAGATGGAGATGCAGAAAGATGTTGCCGAAGTGAAAGGAAACTTCTCCAAGTGGCTAAAAGATGCCAGGTAAATAAATGTTTAGAAGCTACAGGTTCTGCAGGGAGGCTTATATATATCAAAGTTAGCTTAAACTACTACAAGTAGAATTTACTGTAGTCTTGCATTTGTTTATGAGTATTTACATTATAACAGATCATGTCAAAATCCAAAGTTATTTGTGTTTATTTTATTTCAGAGGCCATTGTCAAATTGACTTAATCATTAAATAGATCAAATTTAGGACTGATGGATGAACTACAGGAGGGAAAAACAGCTTAATTTTCTGATACAGAAATAGCACAGTTAAAATAATGATTTCATTCCAGATTTTTATTCTATTTCTTACTTAATTACTAAATTCCAACCTTTGAGATTTGTTTCATATTTTATTTTAAGTACAATAAAGCATGTTTAAAAACTTTTGAGTGGTTTATAGATAGAAATTTTATTTCGTTCTTTAACTTAATTTTATAATGATACAGAGGAGGCTTTAATTATATTTTTGAAAATTTAGGAGATATTGTTTAGTAAAATTTGAGTATGATTTACACATATGAAGACAGACCAAAGTATCCTCATTTTTCTGAATTATAATGTGCTCACCCTCAATCTGATGTAAAAGTATAGTTCTAATTAGATACAGACTCCAATCCAGTAAAATTTTAATTTCAAATTAAAATGTCATGTTTTCATATGTAGTTTTGCTGCTTTAGTTTTAGCAAATTTTACTTTCCATTTTTCTTTGTGGTATGGCTGTGATGTATGTTACTTAAAACATGTAAGCCTAGAAAGGTCTCTGAAATGTGTAAATTATTTCCACATAGGGCATTTCATAATGTACGCTAATGTCTTCTCAGGCTGCTTGATGTCATCATTCTGATACTGACCAGAATGTATTAAGGTTGCCATATTTAACAATGTTCATGTTGTTCAGGGATAGGTAGTTCATCCAAGTCCCCAAATGAGCTAGCACCGCCCCTGGGTATCCTATCCCACCTGCTTCAGAATTAGGAGACAAACCTTTTCAAGCTGTTGCATCAAGACTGATGAATGCACCCATCCACCCAAAGGAGTTTGTAATCGGTAAATACTTTTTAAAAGCACCTAAAGACATTTTTGTTCCAAAAAGTATTTAGTTTAAGTGGAGTTTTTATGATACACACTTGAGAGGATTGATTTGTGTTTCTTTTTTGCTGTTAAAAATTGCTGTGGATTTTATTGGGTTTGCTCTTCTTCTGAAGCACTTTGAAACCTGTTTGGGAGAACGTGCTATAAAACCCTTTTTCTAACTTAGTTACTCAGATGTATTGTTTAGTGTTATTCTCTTGTTTATACATTTTGCTTTTTGTAACCAAAATGCATCAATGTACCATTTCCTCCCAGACTAAGTTTCAGGAGGTTAATTGTGCAATTTAAATACTGATGTGGTGTTTAGTTTCCTGCATTCGATTACACAGCCGGGGATTTGTCTGCATGAGAAGAGGACGTGACTGGTGACATTCAGGTTGGATTTTAGAGTATATGTGATTATCAGAATTTGACTTAATTTCAACAGGTAGGTTAATGGCACAGGGGGTAGGCTGAGGCATCCTGAGAGGCTGGACCAATAGAAATGTAGGTTCTGATGAGTGTTAGTGTCTGTGTATTTTCTTTGCATGTTTTCAGGTGGTGTTGGGGGACGACAGACAGGCAGGGGACTGCTGGCTGGTTGATCAGATATACAGCATCAGCAGCCAGCTTTTGTGAATAAAGGTTGGTTTCTTAAAGAAAGTACTGTTTCAGTTTTCTGATCTATAAAATGTTTTGGAAATTCAAGTTGAAAAAAAAAGCTCAAAGGTTGAACATTGCCACAATGTCAGTTCATCATTGTCAATAAAGTGAAATACCAGGTTAAATCAGACATATTTTATTTACTACAATTGTTTTATTTATTTAAACCTCTTTGTTGTCATGTCATTTGTCTAATGATATGATATATTTAAGTGAAACAAGGTTAATATGAACAAACCCGCAACACAATAAATAATTTTACTACTGTGGATCCATCCATGAGAAGAGTCAACAAAATAGGAAAGAAAGAGTAGAAAGTAAAAAAAAAAAAATACACATATTAACCAAGTAAGATTTAAAAAAAAAAAGAAAACAAAGCTAAATGCAAATTCATAACATCCAAAGGTCAGCTTTTACATGATTACTAATTAGGCAGTTATATTTATTGCTGCTGTTTACTTTTGTATTTGGTAATTTTTTAAGTTCCTCAGGTGTGATTAAATTCAGAAAAAAAACTTTTGCCAGTGCAATTAAATGTTCCATACTGATGCAAAATATAATGTGACTCTTTTGAGACAAAATATGGCCATACTTAAAAACAAATTGCTTTATAAATTTAACAACATAATAAATAAAATGAGCTAGAGCTTAATTAAGTCAGTATATTACAAACCAATCCAGGGCAAAGTCAGAAGAGTTTTTGTGAAGAGTCAAAAGGCCACAGGAAACTATTTATTTTTTAACAACCTCAATTTTTCACACCTAATGCCTCATTATGACAATGAGGAAAAAAAAGTGTTTTTCTTTGTTTTTTATTTTATTTTATTTTTGCTATACTACAAACTACATGTAGACTGATAAATCACATTTACTTAAGTATTCACAGCCTTCTGGTAAAGCCGACATTGAGTTTAGTGGCATATTGTTTCCACAGATAAAATCCTTGAGATGTTTCTTGCATAAGTGGAGGTCAAGCTTGGCACCTTCAGTTGATTGGACATGATAAGGAAGGGCACAGACCTTTCTATTTAAGTTCCCATTCTAGTTGACAGTGCATATCAGAGAGTAAATATCAGGTCAAAGGAATTTACTGTAGACCTTTAAGACAAAATTGTTTTGAGGCAGAAAATTGGGGTATGACAATAGAGGCCTTTGTCATTCATAAGTGGAAGAAGTTTTAAACCACCAGGACTCTTCCTGGAGCTAACTGAGTGTCTAAACTGAGCGATCACAGGAGAAGGGTTAGAGAGAGAGAGAGCAGTCCAGAGGGGCAAATATCTCTTCGGTGTGAATGCAAGGCATCATGTTTGGATTAAACAATCCACAACTCATCCACAGGACAATGCAATCCCTACAATAAAGCACGGTGGTGATGACATTGTGCTATCTGGAAGTTTTTAACCATCAGGAACTGGCAGACTGGTCAGGATAGACAAAGAGATGTATTCAGCGATGAACAGGGACATATTTGATTAAAACCTGCTCCAATGCATTCAGGCTGAAACAACAGTAGATGTTTCAGCAAACCAATGAGCCTATGACCCAAACCACACAGCCAAGACATCAAAGGAATTGCTTCAGAAGAAATGTATGTATGTTCTAGAATGGCCAAACCAGAGTCCACACTTGAATCTGATATAGCATCTCTGGGAAGATCTGAAAATGGCTGTGCAGAGATTTCTGCCATTCAGTCTGATGAAGAGTGGATTGGGGTTGAAAGAGGAATGGGCAGAAAACACCCCAAGGATAGGTGTGTTAAGCTTGTATGATAGGTGTTTTAAGCTTGTGGTATTATAGTTATAATAACTTGAGTCCATATTTGATGCAAAACATGACAGACACCGTGTTCGGCAAAGGCTGTGGACATGTAACATAATGTAATTTATTTTTTTGTTGTTTTTTATCATGAGTAAATTATCAACTACTGGATAGATCTATTTCTCTATCTTGATCAGTCTGCCTGTTCCTCCTTCTTGAACACTTCCTCATTGTGCAATATCACCACCATCCCCACTGTGCTTGGTCTGGCCTGAAGATGAGCTGTGCCTGGTTTATTCCAAACATGCCTGGCATTCACAGCAAGGAGATACCTGTCCCTCTGGAAGGTGTTCCTCTCTGCACTGATGAGCTGTCAATAATGGGAGTGGAATTCCAAGCAAAAGATATCCATACAGTGCCAATTGAAAAGAAAATTTAAGATAACTAAATGCAGAAAAAGTGCTGAACTGTGATTATGTTTCAGATGCAATGCATAATGTTCTTTCTGTGCCTCTTATGGTGCTGAGGTTTTTGTGTTGGTGTAATTGGAGAGTTTTAATTCAGTCCTCCAAAGTTAAGATGTTTTAACATGTACTGTAGATACTCCATCACTCTTTACTGTGGTTTACTGAGACCTACTCATGTTTTAACTGGGACTGATTCCAATACTTGCCGATGGATGGATGGATGGATGGATGGATGGATGGATGGATGGATGGATGGATGGATGGATGGATGGATGGATGGA
>NW_015150561.1:1004035-1061346 GCF_000732505.1 Cyprinodon variegatus
GATGGATGGATGGATGGATGGATGGATGGATGGATGGATGGATGGATGGATGGATGGATGGATGGATGGATGGATGGATATTCAAATATCATTTAAGTAGCTTAAATGCTAAATAATGGCTGCCCCATATGGTTCCTAAGGGAGTAAATGTCAGTTGTTCTAGGTTTTCTTAAACCTGGAAAGTTAATGTTTAAGTTTTTACGCACAAAAAAGAGACATTTATTTGGATGCTGTGGGTTTGACATGAGCTATCAGTTAATATTTCCAGGATTCTTTTATATTATCCATAATTAGTTTCAAATAACCTTAATGGGTGGCACAACCTTCAAGGCTGAGAGATCTCTTCCACTTCTCTATTAGTATGTGCATCTGCACTGTCTAGTTGAGATGTTTCTAAAGACATTTTGTATGATGAAAGAAGGCATCAATTCCACTGGATGAATAATTAACCGGTTATTTTTACCCCTTTGGGGGCATGAAGCGGCTGCCAGTATATGTGCAGACAGGTGAGAGGATTGCTCACTGTATAAACGATGGCATTGAGTCAGAGGATCTCATGGCTTCATTGGCATGCGGCCAAGCTTGTTAGTAAAAGGCTCTATGAGCGGCTTGTAATGAATTCTGAGTTTCAATTTTGAAAGATTACAATTGAAAGGTATTTTGAGTTCAGGTTCCATCCTTCAGTTCTGTTCTTGTAAATAATGTCACTATAAACACTCAGGAAGCATCTAATAAAGTTTTTGTGTTTACTCTGCTTTCAGTTAAGCTTTCTCTCTGTCAGCAAAATAAAACAGTGTCATAATAAGGAAAGCACACAAAAGTCTAAATATCTGTTTTGTGAAATTTAGCAGGCCTTATGGTTCATAGGTCAGCCTTTGCAACGAAAAAGCTGAATCACTTTTCTTGCACTGTCAACATGTACAGTTTTCTCTCCAAATTAATTTATGCATAAAGAGAAGAGGATGAAAACAGGCTGGAAAACGTATGCAGGCACTTTTAATTACACATATTTTAATCACCCTGTCAAAATAGCCACTCTTAGCAATCTTGGTAAGCAAATTTTAGCTGGACACTTTTTAGAGCTCCATTCCTCTTGTAATAAAGGAGGGCAGGCATCCCAAACCTTAGAGTATCTCAGTGGGGAGAACTGAAAGTGTCACCATTGGTTATTTTCAGCGTTTCTTTCATGAAACCCATAAATAATCCTAGTTCATTTTATAGTCAGAGTGCTAGCTGCATGTCACAGCTGTTAGAATAGCCTTGTCTCCTTTGCAAGGCTTTTAGTGTAGGAGGCGTGTTTATACCAGCGGTCATGCTGAGGCAGCCACCATAGGAGTATGCCCACGCTCCCCTCTCCACTTGTGCTGTCTGTCTCTTCCAGCACCCAAGCTGTCAACCATCTTCACAGGGAACATACAGGATTAAGGGTGCCAGGAGTGGACATAATTTTACAATACAACGGAACAAGTTATGCTGATTTTTTCCCAAGCTGTTAAGAGAATTATGTTGTAAGCTTGACACCTTTGCTATTAGATGACAAATATAGAGGGAGAGACAAAAAAAAATACCTTCATGGAGAAAAATACTTGGGCTTAAGCAACATTTCATTTCCCCCCAGAGCCACTGCTAAGAGGATAAAATCTGGAATTTGACCACCTGACTCTGTCAGCAACAGGTTGATATTCTAGCGTCACAAATGGGATGTCAGGGCAATGGGTCTCCATGATACAGTATGAACACAAGTTTAATGCTCACTCACTTGATTCCTAACAGCAGGTCTCCTTGCAGAACAACAAGAGAAACAATTCACGAATCTTCATTTTTCTGCTGACTAAGTATTTAAATGAAATCAAATGCCACCTGCACAATTGCTCATACTTTCATATAAATCAGTCTCTCTCAATAAGTTCTTCTAAGTAAAGGTCATGCTGAATATTGGAAAGAATTTAAGTTCTTATTACAATCAAACAAATATCAAGTTTGTTGCCTAAATTTCATTCTAATATATTAATGTTGAACAAAAATAAGACAAATTTCTATTTGTTGACATTTGATCAATGTATTTATTTTCCAAAGAAATATCCTCCCCAAATCTATTAGGGCTTATTTTAAAGATGTATTAAAAATATATAAAATAGATTTCCATTTTATTACAGTAGCATAATTGGACACTGTAAAATACAAAGAGTTTAATAAAAATATATGCCTTACTTAGTATGCACTGCAAAAAACAAGATTCAGATTAATAGAAGAATTCAAGTACAACAACAGAGCTCATCTTAAAGTTGTGCTGAAAGAAAAAAACAGAAAAAAAGATGTGTAACTTAAAATATAACATAAATATATATAAAATATAAGAGCTGCATTTAATAAGATAAGAGTAGCTCAAATAACTAAGATCTGCAACCAAGGCATGCTTAATGCTACAGTATATCTGAACACACAACCATGCATTAAAGGAACACATACTGACTGTCAGCTAAGAATAGGAAGGTAGGGTTATAGTTTACACAAATCAAACCAACCACAGACAATCAGGACTAAACAAAACATGGTCCAAGGAATCTTACAGATTTTAGTGGCAATATCAAAATGCTAAGATCAAAATTTGGAATAATCTACATGAAATCATGGACCCTTCCTGCCTTGCAGCAGCAGTTGAGGCTGGTAGTGTTACAGTGTGTAAATTTTCCATATACTCTCTGGGAACCTCATTATAAAATGAGCTTAATTAAACACTGCAGCCTATCTTAGCATTCTTGCTGATCTTGCTAATCCCTACATGAACAAGTTGTACTCATCATCTCATGACATGTTCTAGCAGGATAATATGCCTGGTCACCAATTTCTGATAATCTCAAACCTTTTTCTTACATGTTACAAAAAAGCATTTAAAATGTGATGGAACATTAGATTTGCAACATGGATGTACAGCATACAACATCCTGATAAGTTTTTTACTGCCAGGTCAATAGAATCTCTGATGCTTTGATGCAACTGAAAGTTTTTCCTTCATGTTTATTGTTTTAAATATTTTTTAGCTGCATAAAGTAGTAAAGAAAAGGAAAACAGCAGCACTTAGTGAAATATACTAAACTACTTTGCTTGCAGTATCACACCCATGCCTCTTCAGTATGTTTTCCGCTTAGCATTTGTTGTGTTGAATAATATATCCGATAGACCTATACAGTAACATCAGTTCTCCGTAAATCTAGGAGTAGATGAATATTATTATTACAGATCATTACAAACTGTTATAATATTCTGTCCTTCCCATTCTGTTATTGTGTCAGGTCTTGATAAACCTAGAATCTGTAACTACCAGACTGAAAATGTGCTTTATATAAATAATTTGCATCAATTACTGAAACCTGAAATAAAGATTTGCAAATAGGCTTGAATATGATTAATCTTTTATTGCAGTGCCTTAAATTCACAGAGAGAAAAAAGAAAATCAATTCTCCAATTGGAATACACTTTTTCATTGTATTTAATTGAATGTTTTAAATGAGCGAAAGTGGCTCATTAGTTCTCATGCTCTTATTACTTTTTACAATCCTTTTTTTCCCAATCTATACAGACATTTGTCTTCTATACCATTTCATTTCATGGAGCTTATTTAATGTATTTCTCTTTGCGCTATCACTTTAAAGTGCCCAGAGTACTGGGTCCTCTCTTAATTAATGTTTTTTTTTTTTTTATTCAGCACCCAGGTTTTTTTTCTGGATTTTGTTATGCAAGTCTTCAGCAGAGATTGAGGAAGGTTAATTTTGCGTCCCCTAGACCATTTCTGCATTGAAAGGGTCTAAGTTCCCTTTCCAGATGATAAGATCATGGAAAGTTCCAGACAGAGGCCAACAGGGGCCAGCGTCCTTGTAAAACCTGTTATGGCCCTTGTAATTGCCCCTGTACTAGAGGCTTAGTACTAAATCTTCATACTTTTGCACTTTCAGCTCCAGTTATATTGAGACAGGATAACCATTTTGGGTGCACTGATTGCAGTTTTCTGTCTGATAACTGATCTTTAAAAAGCCTGACATGCTAATTCCAATTTTGAACAATACCAATATTTTGTTTTTGATAGTTTTTATAGGATTTCAAAACACTTTTAATATTTTAACCTTTTTATTGAAGAAAAAAAGATATGTGAAGCAGCTTTTGTTTTAACTGCACAAAATAACACCTTCAAATATAAATGACATGTTTAGAGCACTGAGAGTGGCTGATTATTATTATTATTTTATTATACCTTAGCAGAGTTAGATAACGTTGCTGCTTAAGATCAAAGATCTCTCAAATTAAGGAAATTGAATCTGATAAATCTTTACAACTCTACTTTTTAATCTGCTATGTCTGGGGTTACTCCATATATGAAAAGATTATCTTATGCTCTTTTTTGTTACATGCTATTGTTTTATGGCCCCATTAAAAACAACTATTCCCACCCTGGTTCATCTGGTAAAATTGATCTAGAACCATCACTTAATACTATAACCATAGGTCCTCATCTAGTCTGTAGGCCGGTGACTAAAGTTGCCTCTTAATAAGGGTATATTCATACCACAGGAAAGTAAAAAAAAAAACTCATACATAAAAATTAAATGTTAAAAGCTGAAGTAAAACGTAAAATGTCCATAAGTTACATTTGTTTTAAAAGTATTGTAAGAGATACCTGCAATTTTACCATTTGGATTTCCTTTCCTTGAGTTAGATTTCTTTCATCAGTGAACTCAACCTGAAGATTTTAAGTGTTCTTTTTAAGGTCATGCTATAGAAAGAGATCCATTTCAAAGCTTTTTACATATCTATGACAGGAGTGCCAGTGACAGTGGATAATACATTACAGATTCTTTACAATATGTTCCACCGTTTAGCCTCTAAAATGGGCCTCCCTGCTCTTCGGCAACATCTGACATTCCATTATGCAAACCAGCAGTCGCCGTCTCCTCCCCTGAAACCTGAAATGTTGCTCTCCCTGTCACTTGCCTCAGCACCAAATTGGCTTATCCAAGTTCAGTATTTAAATATTTTGGCCACCCTTTTTCATCTCCACCTAAACTCACTGAACTCTGTTCAGTGACATTGTAATCTTTTTTTCATTACCAAACATTATCCGTCCTCAGCATAAAGTAATTTAACCTACCTCAGGATGAAACAGAAATACTCTGTCTGGTTGTTCTAAACCGGTGGCACGTTTAAGCCCAGTAGGCCTACAGTGAAACATGCAACCAACAATATATTGTAAAGCTTCACGCGATCAGTCTATCAAGCACAAACATATGTCCTCCAATGATGGAAAACGTGATATATAGTGACAGTTATGTTAAATCTTAAATGGGCATAGTTTGTGTTTCTCTAAGAATATGCTATCTTGCTGTATTCAGTCAAAGGTAAATTTGATTTTATTAGCATTAATATGGTCCAAGGTATAACCTTCAACTTTATTAAGTGAAACCTGCTAAATTTGCCAAATGTGAGAGTTATACTTTTTGGATTGGTACGTCATAAGATTATCTTAAAAACATCTTTTCAGTACAAGCTTGAACAGGGAGGGGATTCATCTACTTGTAGAAAAATGACCCTAAACAAACAACCAAAGTTATGGTTTAGATTAAAGCACATGTGGTATGGATATTTTTTTCAATCAAATATATAATTTAAAAGTAAATCTGAAACTGAGTAAAAGATCTGTGTCTTTACTTAAAAACGTGTTTTCTCAGCTGCTCCCCAACAATTCTGAACTGAAGCTATTATACAAATTACAAAGGACAAACATTTCTTATCCTAAAAATCTTGCAGCAAAAATGTTTCTGTATATTCAGTTTTACTAATTAAGACAATTTTATCCTATAGTTTTGTAATTATTTGAGGAAGCACATGGAAAGTCACTAAAGTCACTAAACAGTGGATAGACACAGCTCTTTTAATGTACATGAAAATGTCCCCTACATGTCTTTATGTTTGTTTATGCATTATAAATTATTTGCTGAATCATGAAAACACTTTTATATCTGAAGGGAGTCAAACCATATAGATGACAAGTGTGAGCAATTATGTCTTCAAGGTGAATTTAACTGGGAGGAGTAATTATTACAACCCATAAATCTGCTCCTTGGTCTCTTTTCAACTTAAGCTGCACGGCCCTTATAGGGTAATACATTTTGAAGAAATCTTATAGACATTTTGTATAAGAACACTAGCCATAATTTAATTTAACTATTGTATGGAGTACAGGGCGCAGCAATCAGGACTGACAAAAATGTCTCAGATTTTAATCATAATACTCAGGGGGTTAGACATAAATTAAAATGGTGACATTTAATAGAAACTTAACTCAAATGAGAGTTTGCTCCTCCATTCTGCAATTGTTTGTCCTAGAATCATTAAATCTTCTCTTTTCTCTTTAGGGTGTTGTTCAGTGATATCAATGGCCCTTGAGGCTGCAGTGTTTGTAGTACTCCATATAGCCCTGGTTGTGAAGACATTAGGTAGGATGATACATTGCATCTGTCATTCTCTGAGCTGCAGCTGCAATGCTGAGACTTTCTTGGCCAAGCCGTCCATCTCTACATTTCACAGCACCAACGTGACTGCAGCAGGGAGACGAGGAATCTGGCTTGTACGTGCCGAGTCCCTGTGCATCCACTTGCTTCCCCTCAGAGAGCAGCATCTGCATCCTGGCTGCTGCTTCCTGGCTTGCTTGGGTCATCCCCCAGACTACGTCATTATAGAGGACATAAGGCTGCACTCTCCATAAATTAAATCTGGGACTGCATTAACACAGGGCCACACAGTCTGAGATTAACCCTTGAAGTGCACATAGGACAGATATCTATTCTGTTTCTATTTTTGTCCATGAAACATACGTAGGTATACCTGATGCCGTCATTCCTTTTCAGCTTTGTGTACACAATGTAAGAATGTGGACACACATTGTTTATAAAACTATTTGGAACTTAAATATATTTCTAAGCTTCATTTTGTGTTGCTTTCTGTCAATACAAGTTCTAACAGATTTGACTCTTGATATGTGTGTTAAATAATTTATCAAAAGATTACTATTGATTTTCTATCTCAGGGGTCAAGGTTTGACCTCTCTTTGAAGTGAGGGTTATTTCAGTGTTTTTCTCGCTTCTCCACCATTTTACCTCTCACTTCTAAACCTGTAGCATTTTAAATTATGTTTTCATCAATCTGAAGGGTCCAGTTTGTGTTTTTATGTACCTTTGTGCTGCTTGGTGGAAGTCTGTAACAGACAATCTTAAGGTTTATAGCTGTAGTTAAAAGGTGTAGTCAAATAAGACTCTAGGCTACTGCACTCTTTGTTGTTATAATTGAAAAACCTAAAGACTTTTGTATGACGTTCAACTGTTTACTCAATCGATTGTTCACATTACTACTAAAACTTGGCTCGATTATACATTTAGTAAAGTGTTTACAAAAGGTTGGGAAGGTTGCTGATGTACAAGGGTGTAAATTTCAGATTTGTCTGTGTAGGTATGTTGTATGTTTGTTTACATGTATGTAGTATATATATACATAGTGTGTGTCAATATTGGGAAAAAAACAAGTTTAACAGGAAGGTTACTCAAATTTAAGTTGATTTAAGTGCAATTAGAGGGAAAGGGGGTATGAAAAAAAAAAGGTTTTACTTCTTTATATTCCTTTTCAGACAGTTTCCATTAATCGATGTCACTTCTCTGGCTGTATATACTGACAGGTTTATTTGGTGGAGTGTTTTGTCTCTATTTATGTGCAGGTTAATTTTGTTAGTTTGGAATTTTGGCGTTTGTTTGGTTGATATCAACTAGTCTTTTCTGTGTGTATTTGGTTGATTCATATACTGTTGTTTGTCAAACTGTCTGTCTGAAATTGTCTGAAATAAATTCCTATTCATAAAGATGACTTGGAGACATCAAAACCAAGGATCAAAGTAGTAAAGAAAATATATGTACATGACTCTGAATATAATGTGGTTGTAGGTGGTGCAGCATCTCTGTGATGCTGGCATGTCCCTGAGGCTCAGAGTTGGAAAAGAAGAAGAATTACATCAGGTTATGTAGCAATATATACCTAAATAGGGCCCCTGATTGTATTAGTGGAGCCCACATTCTCACACACTTCCACTTCATTTGTTTATTTTATTTTTTGAAAAATACCATTGTTAAATAGCAATGAATGATCGTATTAAAAGGGTTTTGTTTTAAATGAGCCCCCTGCCGGTTGCATCGGTACTCTTTTTTTTTCTCTTTCTTAGGGAAGATAATTATCACTCCCTTAGACACTAAACGGAACACAAACCCCAATCAGTCTGTGAAATTGGACAGTTTGAAACTCTTTCCAGCGAGGAGAAAAGTTTGCTCATGTGTAACACAAAGCAGTTAGAGCTTCAAAGCAGTGGCGCATAACTATATCCCCTGCAACTTAAAATTGTTCTTTTTTATTTATTTTTTTGCTTTAAACCAAAATTAAATATAAAACGCGTTGTTTCACGTTGAGTGGTATGGGGCTTGTTGCTGTAACCCTCCCGGCATTCGTCTTCGACCTGCAACCATTTATAGCCTCGCGGTGACAAACAATCTTATTATGAGATTTAAACTTTGCCTCTGCCAGTCTGAAGGATCAACACGCGCTCCCCTCCCTTCGCACCTATTCCTCGATGTTTCCCCAACTGATACTGTAATATCTGCCTACCTACACGCCTCCCCGTGACAGCGGTTAAACGCCGGTGTCAGCTCTCGGTGTAATAGAAAGACCCAGGCAGGGCTCTAGGTCTCTTCAGAATAACATGAAGGCGAGCGACGAGAGGAGCTCAGTGCTGAATTAAATCAGTCTCCGCTTAATGGATCTCTGAGGCTCGCTTCACAGATGCTCGCTGCTGAGTGATCCTCAAATCTGGAATCTTTTTATTTCATTAGTTACTTTAAATAATTGCTTTTAATCTTTAACGCCATTAATGTATCCGCATCCTTTGAAATTGTATTGTATTCGATGTGAGATACAGTGATACTCCGTTTAGTGTCGGGACGAAGGTTCCTGTTCTGCTATCACTCAGCAGGTAAGTTCATTTTTTTATGCCTAACTTTAACGTAACAGACTTTGCAAAAGGTTTGTTGTGTTTTATTTTGCTTTATCATGTTGTCATCGATAGATCTCCAAGCTCCAATGTTGTGATTGGAATAACTGTTGGCTGAAATGGTTTAGCCATGTCACTGTGCAATTACTAAGTCTTGCATACCTCTTTTAAAAATTAATAGTTCAACTTGAGCAGCAGCCTGCTGAAGCCGATGGATTTTACATTAGTTTCAGTGAGAGCCATGCGCCCTGACATAAGATGGATGAAAGCAAAGCACATAGAACACTTAATCGCGCGATTCGATCCAGAAAGATTTACTTTTATTAATCCGGCATTTTTCCAAATTGTTGCTTCTTTTAAACTAGACTCGATTTTGCGTTGGTTTTATTTTTAGCTCAGTTTTATCGGATGCTTAGAAACTGTAAACCCGCAGCTTGAGCCGATTCAGCACCACGGACAGCTCCGCTTCAACAAACCCATATCAGTTAGTGCGAGCTGTTTACAAACTTTCCCTTTAATTATTATTTAGGACATGAATGCCTCTGTGTTGCTAGGCCCACACATATAAAACAACACGAATCTGCATTTAAAATGGACATACTTAAGAGATGTCCATGCAAACAAATTAATGAAACTTAAAAAGATCATTTGAAACAATGTCATTCAATGCCATGCAGTATAACTGCCCAGTGTTCAGAGTTGCTTTGTGTAGTCTCACTCAGATAAGCTGAGGATTTTGCTGCGTGTGTGCCATCTGTCTGAAGAAAGCGTACTTAATGTTGTACCCTGGATGAGTCGTTTCAATTTAGCAGCATAAGTCTTCACGCAAAGTGGCTTCTTTTTCTCTAACTCAACACATAATTAATGTTTACATATTTTCAACATGCTGGTCAACCTATTTACTTACGACTTACTGAGAGTCAGAGGGGGCATCAGTAAGGGTCTGTGGTCTAGAAACACCATTGTAGTCCTCTGGTTGCACAAATCAAAATGTATATATTTCTAATCATTAATTTTTCTATTTGGTGATATTTAACATTATTTATTTTGATAATCAAATATATAGAATGGCTTTAAACATAATAAATCAATATAGTATGAATTGTGATTGTTTATGTTTATCCAGTGCCATCATCTTTAATTCATTAATTTTTTTTTAGAAAGGATACGCTTCAGTTTAGGCTTTACCAGTAGAGTGTATATTCCAACTTTTGATGTTGAGAGTTGTGACAGTTCTGAATCATCTCTGTTTTGCTGTTGCTGCTAAAGATGTCTCCCGCATTTGCCTTCCACATCTCCCTTTTCCTGTCCCCGTCTCCCTTATCTTGATTATACAGCTGGATGATTGAGTCAGCTGTTTTGTATGCAAGCTGCCTTGGCTTGGCTCTTTTGTGGAGGAGAGAGAACCAGATCGTGCTGAGGATACTGAGAGAGAATTACAGAGGCTCATGACCATGAGAAGCAGAAGAGACGAGGTTGTCCTGTTCGATAAATTACTGTTTGAGAGAGGCAGATATCCTGGGGGGGCAGCGGTTTTGGAAATTTGACTAACCTGTCTAAAATGGTAATGGCAGTGTGGATTACAGTTTTACACAAGTCTCTGAATGGATTGATGGATACAGGTTGGATATAAGTTGACAGGCTTTATAACTTTAACATACGCATTAAATGTATCAAGGATGGTTACAAAGAAAGGCTATTCATGTGTGCGCACGTTTCTCTTCTCTCGTCAGTTCTGATCTTCTATAATACAGTTGGCCCAATAAAACTGATAAACATATCTTGAATCTGTTAATACATTTATCACACTAGAGTATCATTGTAAGGAATTTACCAAGGCCGAAAACATATCAGTGAAGCGCAGGGTGTTTGGTTAACAGTGCACAAAACTGTAATCAAAAGGACCAAGCAGGGTTTGTAGACAAAGCTGTGAAACATATGGTACAACAGCATGGTCTAATTTAGTGGCACAGTTCTTGTCAACCATAAATACTTATTGTGCCTTGAATACTGTGTGCCATTTTACAAAAGCAGAGCTGCCACCTCAGTTGCAAGTGTCACATATGATACTTAGCTGTTTTGTTAAAAGGAATAATGAAGTACTGTAATGCTTCTTGGTTTATGCTGAAAGGATGGATCAGTGAAGCAGCAACACAAGCAAAAAAATAAATGAAACAAACACTTTATTTGGCAAAAATATAATGAAGAAGTGACATTTCATTTTCACTTTAGTAAACCTGCATTTACCATTTTTTTATTTTACAGCAGAAAAAAATAGATTATTTAGGATTTTATGCGTTACTCCAACAAAAGGCGATGCATAGTTTTTAGGACATAGACACAGATATATTGTTCTCAAAATGTTTTACTAATGGAAGTCTAAAAAGTGAGTCCAGCATTTATTGTACCCCATTTATTGATCTCTAAAGAACCTCTCCAGTTCAACCATTCACTTTCTGAATATACGTAATTAATAAATAGAGTCCAAAGGTTTGTGAGGCTTGTCTTAGTTGCAGCATAAACGCAGCTGTCCCTTTAAGTCCGCAGTTCTATATTAGCTATTGGAGACCATGAAAATGAGCACACTGCATCACAAAATCCATGGAAAATACTAGACAGGTCAGTACATGACGGTGTGGAGAACTTTTAATCTGGGATAAGTTATAGACTAACATAATATTCTAGCATAATTATCTCATTGAATACTGCTTTGTCTATCAACTCAAAATAAAAGGTTAATTATTATTAAATATGGAGCTACATTTATAGAAACAGCCAAGATTCTTCTTGTAACATTGGAGGAGCTAGAGAGCCACTGCTTAGTTGAGAGACTTTGTCCACTGAAGAGATTTGAATGAATCGTTGTTCTAATGAAATCTTTCTCTAACAAATCTTATGCTGATAATTTTTCTCTGTTCAGATGATACTGTACTAAAGGTAATCTTTTTGTAATAGATGTTAAATACAAAGTTTCATGGAAATAATCGGTGAAAAATCACTAGGTTGGCAGCATCATGGTGGGGGAATCATTTGATTAAGAAGGGACAGGAAGGCTGTTGGAGACAAAGAGGCGATGGATGCAAAAAAAAATATAAGGAAGTCCTGGAAGAAACCTGCTTGAGGTTGCAAAATAATTCACACAATGGTGTAGGTTTACCTCCCATAGAAGGACAACCCTAAAGATGCGGCCAAAAAAAAAACAAACAAGCAAAAAAAAAGAACAGAATCTGTAACATTATCATTTCTACTTACTGTAATATTAACATATCACATTCAGTGGAAAATATATACATTTAACTCTATGGCTGTCATTTGTCATGGTATGACAAAGCCAACGAAAATTTATTCTTGAATAGGTTTTATTTCATCCTTTCATCAGGTTTTATTTATTTTCATTCAAGAAATCAATCGTTTTAGAATAAAGACCTTTAAGAAGAAGGTGCCATGATTTGTGTTCTGTTTTATCAGGAGCAGCTAATCATTACATCAGTCTGTAAAAATATGTTCTAAATTGTAATATTCTTTTATTGCTTTAGTTAGCCTTTTATGGCCAGAATTAAAAGGTAAAGCTATTCGAATGTATATTTAGTTGTTTTTCCTTTTAATTTTACAACACTGGTGTTTTGAGGACATTTCAGGACTGCACAACATAAAAATTAATTGCTTAAAATAAAGAAAGATTCATGTTTGATTAGATCAAAAGGGTAAAAGTTGTTGAAGAAATCTTATAATATGTTGTTAACAAGTCTATTCTTAATATCTATTGTGAACAACTCTTTCCATCCTATCAACTACTGATTTGTGTGAAGGGTCCTATTGTCTATATATTATCTAGGCAATCAGATAGGAAATATCTAAATTTTTATGATAGCAAATTGTGAAACACTTTAATTTGAATAATTATTTCTTAACTGCTTTTCTCCAGTGTTTCCTGTTGGACCATTTGCTTAGAGATGTTCTCCGGTAAAGGGCAAGCCTATCAGAGACATCCTCTGAGTTCTGCTTCGGGACAATTGGCATTAAAAAGGAAGTGTTACGGAAAGTAATTTAGTGTTCCGGAAAGAGGAACTATTTGCTGAGGATTTCCAATGTCTAACGAAGGCTGTAATGAGCTGATAAGGCTGAAAAGACAAAAAACAACCACTGCCCATCAACTGCAACCACCCTAAGGCACATTTTCTTTTATACAATGCAAAACATGTACTGTTTCCGAGATGGTATCTCTTTCAACTCTTGGAAAAACCGTCCCCTTGAATTGGCAACTTGTAAGTACCTGCAAAGAGTATTTTCAGACCTGTGCTTTAGTTCTCTTATGGGAAAACATGTATGTAAATGTAACCAGAGTTGATTGTTAAAAGTGGCAGAAATGGCTCTTTAAATTCCCGTATCAAGAAAAGGAACACAGCAAGTACAGCCATTATCTCTTGGAAATTTCTTATCTGATATCACCCTACAATGTTCTTGTTTATTTCTTGCGAAAAATAATGCAATAGAGGCTTTTTGAAAATGGATTACTAAAGACTTAATATATACTTTGCACACATGAAAGATTCAACAGACTGTAACAGACAAATTGTGGGGGTAAATGTTGGAAATGTGCAGATTTACTCTGGGGTGTGAATCAGTCATCATTCATTTAGAAGTGAACAAAAATGATTCCACTGCAGAATGCCAGAAACATTTGTGTAGTTTCCTCAGCCACCTGCTGGTTTCCTTATGATGCACAAAACCCTTTAGTAAACAAGCATCATGAAATGGCAGAATGAGGCATATTGAATGCTGTGCTGCCTCTTATTTGCCATCTTTTTGCACAATAATTAGGCACTGGGTTGCATGGCAGTGTATCTTCAGGCACCTGCATCGCTTGATGAATATCTTTAGATGAGAGTCTAATACAGCTGGCCTCAGAAAGTCCTGTCAAAACCGAAGTTTATGAGCTTTGCTTTAAGTGGTAATGATCACTATCACTGAGGGATTGTTCAAATCATGGATGGGCTTGTGCTGGCAGATACTGCAGTTTTTGCAGAGTTTTGTCTTTGAATATTACCTTTTTTGTAAATAAAAAATAAGATAAATGCTAAAAAAAAAGACTAAGGAAAAAACATTAAACTAAAAAAAAAAAAAAAAACTTTACCAGAGATTAATCTTGAAACAAGTCTAAAACACAGAGACGAATGATAAATGCAGTGCTAATGTGGCTTTGCAGTGAATGCTACATGGCTGCCATGTGCATTTAACAAAGCACAAACATAATTCCTTGAAATCAAATGTTTTCATGGACTTAATAAAAAATACAACAAAAAAAAATTTGATTTTTCTTTTCAGTTTTAGGCAGTGGCACCTGGTGGAGTTTTCTCGAGGGGAGGCAAAAATTTCAAAATAGATGTAAACCAAAAACCAATCAAGTGTACTAAGGCATCACACCACTATATTTATATGAATTCCAGCAACAAAAAACAACATAATAACATTTTCTGAAAAGTTTAAAGCAGTCCTACCTATCTTAACCCATGCTTGGTCAGATCCTGACTTTGAAAAAGGAGGCAGGGAAAACAGAATAAAGTGTTAGCTTGTTGCTGTGACGTCAGAGCTGTGGAGGGAGGTGGTGTGCAAATGAAGCTGCTTTCAGCTCTTTCGCTTTGAAGAGGAGCTACTGCACATGTACAACTTTTAACGAGAGTCTATGCAATCCGGTAATAAACGAAACAACATTACTCGTAATTAAAGATCAAATATTTACCTTGCACATTGAAAAAAGATGTTAATGTATTTCAAAATATTTAATTTTTATAATATGTATTTTATTTTACGTCTTAATCAAGGCCATCCGGTGAGTGGGGCAGTGCCCTTGCACCTTCTTTTGGCCAGCAGTCACTGGTTTTGGGTCAGGGTTAACAATATTATTTGTAATTATTTATGTGACAGAATAATTATGATAAGAATTTATAAAGAAAACTTTTTAATTGCTTTTTTTTATTTTTGACTAGACTGTCATTGCTACAATATACATAATTGTTTTTTAAACTGTATGGGTGGGGTCAAACACTTACTTTAAGTTTCTCATTTTTATTGTTTGTTGATGTTTTTGCCTAGTCCTCCTCAAAGACGAGTTTTAACAGTCATGTCTGATGGCCAGCTTTTCAGCTTTTTTCTGAAATGTATCTATGTATATATGAATTAGTGATGGTGACTAAAAAAAAAAGAAAAATGGCTTTCCTGCTCTGTAGCCACATTGTGACTCATTTGGTTATATGTTTGGGATCGATGTACATTTGGAAGAGCCATTTGCACCCATGATACAGCAGCAAAACACCCACACAATAAAGTCCTCCCCCTTGAGTAGACATCTTCCACCTTTTCCCCAAATATACGTACATCAAGTTATTATTTCAAAATGCTTAATTTGTCTTACATTACACCACAGGCTATATGGGACTTTTTTCACAAATGATAATAATACTCTCCTGAGTCAATGTCTTTGCAAGGCCTTTTCCTTATTTCTGTATATTTTTCGACAAAACCCATTAATTTATGCTGCTAAGAATCTCCCTGAAATATATAAATAAAAAAATACTTACTGATTACTCCTTGAAGGATATAATGGTGTATCTTCCTGGCTTTTTATACTTATTCATAGTTTTTTTGAACAAATGACCATAAGTTATTTTTGTTTTCTTATGACCTTACTCAATGAATCAGTTTGTGAGGTGTTACATTTAAATACATCCATCCATGTCCAGTTCTTAGCATTTCTGTAAAAAATAATCTGAATTGTTTTTACCTAACCTTCTGTTCAAGATCTGATAAAGTCATAATTCAAGTCCAGTTTTAATTAAATTAAATAAGTCTATTAAAAATCAGGCTTATATGCAGTCACAAGACTTTGTCATTCAAAGAGTAGTAGTAATAAGTTATATTACCGTACACGGTATCCTTACCATTTTTATTGAGGCTTTAAATGCAGCAATTTGTTATTTCTGTCTTTTTACAACAGATATTTTGTTACTTTATTCAAACGCTTATTAGACAAAACAAGATTATGTGAGGAATAGTCTTTTAAGCTAATTCAGAGGCTGCAGAGTGACTAACATGAAATAGAAAGGCACTCAGTTTATACCACAACTATATGATGAAAAAGATGAGCATCTTAGATGGAATGCTCTGCATAAATTATCATCAGCTGCACTTACAAGGACAGAGGGGCTTATTTTCTATGCGGTCGTGCAGCTTTTTTTTTTCTTTTTGAGCACACTTGAGCTTGAAAAGGAATGCTTTTTGCCTGTTCAATCAAACTGAACCTAGAAAAAAACCAAAAAGGTTTCCATGAACTGAATTCAACAGACTGAGTGTGAAATGCACCACTGCATTTATGCCATTGGTTGGGTGAAGCAGTATGGATCGGAGAGAATAGTATTTTATAGATTGGTATAAATTAGAGTAGGAGAAAATCTTGAGAGCAATTCATTTAATTTATTGCTAAGGGAGTACAGAAAAAAACACTTTATATTTGTAAAAATACAAATAAAACAAGAATCTTATTGGTCCTACAATAAAGGATGTTTTCCCCAAAGCCACTTTCTATTCTGTTTTGTAACCATCCCTTCAGTGCAATAGCAAGGTAAACAAAAATCAGCTGATTAGATTGCCCATTGCAAATGCAGCATGATTAAGCAGTTTGTAGATTCATACCAATTACAAAATTTCAAACCAGCAGCCATTGAAGATGACAGATGCTCAGTGAATGAAGCTCTCTTCATGTGCCACACAGACTGCTTTTCATCAAATGGGAACATTGCCATGAGTCGCTCAATGGTAATCAATGCAGGGCCTCTCTTTCCTATATATGCTTAGAGACTCTAGTCTGTCTTCAGTTATGATCTAATGCTGCACTTGAGAAAATTAAACTGTTAAATGATGTAAATAAATATGAAGCCATAATTGTAACATTTCTCTTTTATTGCCTCTACACAGGAGTTTAGAACTTCCTTAGTTCTCACTATCAACAATTCAATCATATTCTTTTTTGTAACTAGCTTTTAATTCCATTGAGACTTTTCATGTTTTCTTTGCAAACCCTCATTCAATGAGTTTATAAATGGCATATAAAACCAGCTTGAAGCTTATTAGCGCCTCAAGGTAACTCAGTTTCCTCTGCCATGTTCTTAAATCTGCTTTTATTGGTAATAATTTTCATTAAGAGGAATGAAAAAAACAAAAGTTGCATTAAAGTTCTTGTTAATCCTGTCAATAATTGCAAATTTCCAGCTTATTAACGCTGTTCTTGCATTTGCTCCAATTTGCAAAATTTGGCTGAGCAATCAGTGACGTAGTGTTGAACCTTTTTATATTTATACCTTTAAATATGTACAATAGAGTTCTTAAGGAAAATGTTGTATTTCTATTCACCTAGAATATGCATTACTTTTCATAAACAACTACTTTACTATTAACAGTAGGTGTGAACATGAGTCAGATCTGATGTATTACATTTCCAAAATGTAACTGTCCCATTTCTTTATATATTGTGGCTTGCATACATAAAAATGACATATTTTGCAAAACTGCAATAGGAAGACTTTTTTTCTCATCACAGAAATCATATGATTTGCAGCTGGACTGGATTATATGGAGGATGATGACACGGCATATTTGGATTCATAAGGAGACTATTTTTATAAAATTAGTTTGCAATAATGAGTACAAAAGCCAAGGGTGAAATATAAATATTTCTCATGTGTTTAGAACTAATGCTGCCATGTTGTTTTCATGAGTTACATATTCCCTTGCAATTTTAATTGGTTTTCTCATTTAATAGAAATACTGCAATAAAAACAAAACTGCATTTACATAATTAGTATAATATTGGCAATTTTCCACTTTTCTAATTGAAACCCAAATTATTGATTCTGTATACGTGCAAAGTACAGCCGGACATGGTTCTAAGTTTTTAGTTTGTTTGCTCTATTGGCTTGAATTATTATGCATCATGCAAGAAACAGTTTTTAGCAATGAATCTGCTCTTCAATTGTTGGGTAATTTACTGCAGGATAAAATGTTGCGTTCAACATTTTTCTCCTATTTCTAATAAGCAGGAGTTTTGCGTAGTCAGCTGTTATCCAAACCTAGTTCTCCACTAAATGAATCCCATTGTATTAGACTATAATCTGTCTATAATATAGAACTATACAACTATAAATTTTATTTTTATTTGATGATGAAAGAACTATCAGTCACTACACATGCAGCTGGCATGTCAGTATCCAGCGGACTCTGTATTAATTTGTTGTCAAAAAAAAAGAAGAAAGAACAGTCAGTGAACTCTATGTATGTGAGATCAAGCTTCTATTGAAATAACATCAGAAATAAAAATGGAAAGAAAGTTCAGAAAAAAGGTTCAGCAACATGTTGCTCCTTTAAACGTGTTTTGTAAAACATGCATTCAGGTAACTTTATGGTGCCTTGGATTTGTTATTACACAGATAATTTTAATTGTAACAGACTGTCAAATTAGAATTTCAGCCATAGCATTTTTATGATAATGTATGAGAGAGATGGAGTGTGTGATGAAGGGATGTCAGACATGGTCTGGAGATGTAGAATACATGCAAGCATATGTATTGAAAGGAGATTTTGCCGAATGTTGTGAATGTTGTGCCGTTTTGGATGATGGCAAACTCATTCTGTATCAATCAATTAAATCATATGTTTAACCTCTTGCCTCCTCCACTAGTTTTTATTGACAGTCTTTCTTTTGCTAGACATTTTTTGACATTTTTTTCAGTCATTTAATTCTGCAGTTCAGCTCTCAGTCAGCAGAACTCTGGTCTCCAAACTGGTAAAGTCTGTCCTCTTTGTCCTTAAAGCCATTTCTCTGAATAAACTCAGCCTGACAAGTGCTGGAAGTCATAGTCTTATATTGAAATTATTGTGTTAGTTATGAGTTTCTTTGTAACGTACGTTCACTTATGCATCAATAAAGTTATGAGGATTATTTACAATCCTTTACTGAATCTAAGAATGTTTGTTGAGAAATTTAAGACAAGCATACGAAAAGGTTCTTTCATGAGGCCCATTTCTTGTTGGTGAATTTGTGCAAAATAAATACAGAGTAAAATAAGTATTCACGCCCCTTGGTTGTTTTAATTTTCTATTGCTTTTGTAATTTAAGCATTATCCGAAAAAAGGACTTTCATAATGAACATTTTTGAAAAATCTAAGTGAAAAAATATTTCTACAAAGTAATGTCAATAAAACAAAATATATAAAGAAAGTATTCTTTGCCAAACTGCTAAGCTTCTGTTATGCTGCACGGGTATGAACAGCTGTTTTTAAGTCCAGCCACAAATTCTTTAAAGGATTGAGGTCTGGGCTTTGACTCTGCAACTCCAGAACATTTCCCTGATACTTTTAAACTGTTCCTGAGTAGCTTTTGCAGTATGATTTGGATCATTGTCATGCTGAAGAATAATCTTCTCCCAAGCCGTAGCCCTCTGTCTTTATAAGCCTCCCAGTGTTCGCTTCTGAAAAACATCCCCACAGCACAGTGCTGTATATTCTAGTGATGTGCAGTCTAGCTTTCCAACAAACAAAATGTCTAGTCTTGATGGCCGAAAAACAAAAATTTTGTTCTAATCAGCCATAGACCATTCTTACACTTGACCATGGAGGACTCCACATGCCTTTTAATGAACTCTAGTTGAGATCCAGTATGACTTTTCTTCAACAGTGACCTTCTCATCGCCACTCTCCAATAAATATTTGACCAGTTGCAGTTGCTGTACATGCAGTCTCTCCCATCTCTGAAGTTGACTCTTGCATCTCTTTCACTGTAGTTATAAGGGTTGACTCACATAAAGGGTTGCAGATACCCCTGTGCCATATTCCTTCTATATCTTAATGATTGATTTTCACTGAACTCTGCGGGATGCTCAATACCTTGGAAATTTGTTGGTCTCCATTCCCTGAATTAAACTTTTCTCTAAGTTGCCTGAGGTGATCCTTCATGGTGTTATGGTAGTCAGTTTCCGGACGCTTCAGACACTAGTCTTTCATACCTTAGTTTCACCCACACACCCACACTTTCACTAATTGTGAGACTATTGCATCAAAAGGATCAACCTCTGCTGAATTAGACCATAAAATTTTAACAAGGGTGAATAATTATCCAAACAATTATATTCCTTAATCTCTCTTGAATTTGAGCTTAAAGAGTTTTTTTCTTCAATATATGTTTGCATGAAAAAAAGCCAAACTGTGTTGACCATCATTGAAAAGGAGTTGAAAACTTATGATAGGCATTGAAAAAAGATTTGATTTGAATAAAAAATTTGAAAAGCACTTAATTCTTTACTATCTCTGTGCTGAGCTCTGCTTTAATCCTTGTTTAACAGAGGGAGAAAATAAAAGACAACAACAGATTTAACTTAAGTATAAGAGAATACCCAAAACGTTTCACGGTGACTGAGATGAACTGATTTTCTTTTTAGATTTAGGGAAATTATGTATAAGGCTGTTTTTTTTTTTGTGGTTTTTTTTTATCTCTGCACACCTAATTGCCCATCACCAGCTGAGCAAACATTTTTAAGTGCACATTCATTCAAAATGAACACTAAGAAAATGAATAGCAATCAGATGATCAAACCCAGGATTCTTCTCCACTTCGATGCTGTGTGAAGGTCATCCCTTAATCTTCCTCCACACAGCAGTCCAACACATTGTTGAAGTTTCTGATGGATGGCCTGAGAAAGTCTAACACTTTACTTTGAAATGCTTCTGACAGCTCAAGAGGTAGTGAAGGACCAGAAAATATAGTTATCTTTTCTAAGAAACAAGGTTACCCTAAAAAGCATAAGGGCTTTGCCGCTCATATAGGGACTCAATTTCACTTAACATTTTTTTGTATGAATAAATAATGTCAACTGTTTTTATTCAAAATATATTAACTCAAATAGAGATAGTTAGACTTGAAAGCTTAAAGCCTAATAAAGCATAAAAATAAACATTTGATTGTAAATTAACAAGATTTACATCCATTTCCTGAAAAGATTATTATTTTTAAAATGGTATTTTAACTTGATGTGTCCTTGAACGTACATTTATGTTTTAATAAAAAAAATAAATAAAAATAAGAAGAAGACAATTTCGACTGTCTCCCAGTTATTTTACATTTAATGTATCCCAAAAAGTTCCAACCACCTGTTTTCTCACTTTAGTTTGATTTATCTTCTTTCGTCTTGATTAAAGCTACAGAAAAGCCTAAGAATTATCTGTGTTTAATTTCTGTTGAACACTTCTGTTATTGTTGGACAAACACGATTAAAACTGTACCATCTGAGTCTTTACTGAGCTATTAAAATAGGGATCATGGACTTACAATATCAGACAGAGATAAACCACTATGTCAATCTTTACTAGATACGAACAGGCTGCAGCATTAAAAGGCAGCTTTGAAGGACATTTTGTAAAATACCAGTGTGACACTCATAAGTAATCTAAAGCCTTTGCTTAACCTTTCTTGTTTTAGGGTTTTGTTTAAAGGTTAACTCTTTAACTTCTAACAGCTATTCCTGCAAAATGCCACCACACCTGTTATTTATTTGCATACATAAATTCAATGCAAAACTTTCATTTTTCGGTTTTTGAGTTATTAATATGTAATGCCATTAAACACAAACATAATGTTAATCCATGAAAAAAAAAAGGTTTTAGTGTTGATAATTTCAAAAAGACAGAGAGATTATATCTGCAAATTATCACTAAGCAAGCAAAGATAGAAGGTTACCATAGAAACTGCTTCCAAACTTGGAGCAAACATACTAGCAACTACTTATAAAAAATGTGCCAGTATTCACACCATTAGCAGGGCAGCATGTACCATAACACTCGTTTTTGGAGAGAATTGCTAAATACGTGACTTAGTGTTCATTAACACGATCCTGAGGCTTCAGTAGTCATGATGAAGCAAATTATACAGAGCTTTTTTTACACAGTCATCTTAGTAAAGCTTTACAGTTTTAAACATAGAGTACATAGAGACTTTATCACACACATTGAGCTGTAAAAAAACACCTTTTATTTTGCAGCTCACTTAGTGATGTATTCTGCTAATAGAATTAACAAAACTTAAAATAAACCTCTTCTATACATTGTTTTTCTCTGCTCCAGGTTTTGGAAATATTCTAAGTAAATATTAGAGTTCATGATTCAGAGAAATTGAAAGTCCTTTCTTGGCAGATTTCTATGTCTTACAAAACAACATCAATATTTACTTTAATAACTGTCATGCTGATACCTGATGAATGTGAACAACAGTGAGATATGCGAACATCTTGTGCCTCCAAATCTTTCTCCAATTGTCTTGACAGCATGAGCTCTTCTACAAACATCCCCTTTTTGCTTATTATTATTATTTTCAAGACCGACAGCTGGCAAGAAAAATGGCCCATCACTAGCTGCAAAGCATCAATCTGACACCCCACCTGTTGTTTCCTCACTCATGCCCTCCATTGCTCATTAAACAGCGTTGCCTTTCAGGCTGGATCAGCTCAGGCTGGTTATCGCCCACTGGGAGACCAGAGTACAGATAGGACGGATCTGTGGTGCCAGATTGTTATGTCTGTGAGGTGTTATTCCTTAACTAAATATGGAGATTATGTGTAAAGTCTACATGGCAGTTATGCTATTATGCTTATTACTATTTTTTTATTATTAATTTCGATCAACAAGGTCCTTGTCATATTCTCTTGTACTCTTTTTATTTATTTCGTTATGGTTTTACATTATGATTTTTGTTTGTCACCTGTGCTGCTCCAACAAATTGCGCCTGGTGGGATTAATAAAGTGGTCTAAATCTAAATGCCTTTTCACTTTAATGAGACCACTTGGAGTTTGTGTGAAATACAATGAACATATGAGAAACACAAAAATGTCAACATGTAATTTATAAGCTGATCAGAATTGTGAGATACCAGCCCCCCCCCAAAAAGCTCAGTGCAAACTATTTTAAAAAGGACCAAGTAAGGAGCAGCCCTAAGATCTTGTACATAAGCATTCAACAGTCATGCTTAGCAAATGTTGAGCTAGATCCTGTTTCTTTAAACTTCTTTTTATTTTCTATCCATCCCAAAATATTTTCAAAGAGAGTGGAATCAGGGAAATATGCAGAAAATCTCAGAAATCACTGTGCAACAAGGGCCCTAACACCTCCAAATAACCTGCCGTGGTTTTGAAGCCCTCATCAAAACCTGAAACTCTATTTTTCCATAAAGAAAATGTTCCCCAGATTATTACAGAATAACCCTTTTATTCCTGCACTGTGCAGAAAACATTTGCA
Source organism: Cyprinodon variegatus (assembly GCF_000732505.1). Classification (NCBI taxonomy): domain Eukaryota; kingdom Metazoa; phylum Chordata; class Actinopteri; order Cyprinodontiformes; family Cyprinodontidae; genus Cyprinodon; species Cyprinodon variegatus. The sequence goes on from NW_015150561.1 coordinate 1,027,444, forward strand.
ATTGAAAGTCCTTGTCCTACCAATAATCTTCCAACCCATATAGACCATCAAGATAGAATTTCCTCTAGACAAAGACTAAATATTTTTTCAACTTTCAATGTCCTTGGTGTTCTTCAGCATAGTCCAAATGGGTACATACACTGTGATTGGCAGGAGATATGTTCTTTAAGAAATGTTTTTTTAAAGTTTTTTCCTTACAGATTTTGGTTTCTGGGGTTCTAACGTCAGAAACAGCCTTAGTTGCAGAATCAGCATATGAATTGACGCTCAGCACTTTAGGTTGTCTGATGATATTAGAAAATACACCATTCAAGATAATTAAAATGGCTGTTTTACTGTTTTCAACCTTGGCAGCAATGGTGCATTTTTGGAGTTTTTGCTGCTACTACTTTGCTTTGTAAAAGGACCATGATATATATGAATAACTAATATGAATTCCACAAAACCTCTGTTTTTGTAGAGGATGTTCTTAAGCTAGCATTAAGCTTTTGATCTGTTAATGAACAGCACATTTTAATTGAAATATAGAATCAAAAAACGTGTCTCCTACTTGTTTTTACTCTATTCGCCTCTCTTTGCACTTTGAAGCTTAACTTACAAACTGGCAATGATCCACTGGTAAAAATCCTAAACCAGAAGGTATTTTTTTTGTTTCTGTAAGAATCAAGCCATTGATTTTTTATTTATACTCTGTAGATTTAATGAATTGTATCAAATAAACTGATCCTAGAGGGTTGTAATTATCAGCAGAAAGCTTTTAAAGATCTTATATTACATTGTGAAAACATATCATTTTGTTCGATAACCACATAACAATGACTTTCTATCTCGATAACACATTTTTTTGACTTGAACATTTTATGAGTACATTTTCTAATCATTAATTACATTAATTATGAGTTTGGGAAAGATACAGTTAATAAAACAGCAAATTACTTGTAAAATCATATGGTCCTCTTAGAACCCAGTTTAAGCCAAAAGTTGTACACCTTTCTGCAGATTATTAAGGCTTTTTAATGGACTGTTTTTCATTATTTATTGATTAAAGAGCAAAGCCAAGCAGGTGTTAAGGTATTCCTTTTATGCAAACCTTATTTCTATCAATATTCATGAAACCCTTAAAAGTGAATCTGTTTAACTCTGAAATCAATTTTATTCAGCTTTTCTCCTTACCTAAAACGAAGTTGCAGCCTGTAAAATTTAAGAGTTTTGGTCAAAAACCAAAGCCTGAACTGCTGAAGCCAAATTATTATCATCAGTCTTTTTCAGTCAGTAATTTGCAGCTGCTAAATAATGATAGTGTGTCCTGTGCAGCAATTTCAGCGAAGTAATTTCCAGAGAATGTTTTAAGACTGCAATTCTAGAACACTTTCAACCCACAGAGAGAGATCACTGAGAGCGGGGACGTGGAAAACAAGTTTTAAAGTGCATCAGAAAAAAATAGAACAGGTTTAAAAAGTAAGGACACAAAAAAGATAATACCAAAAAAGGTAATATGGAATAAATACATATTTTTTCACTTTTAAGCTCGGACACCTCAGTGATGGTTACAGCATGTTTGCATTTTGATCAATTTTGGAAGTTTTGGTGGATGTAGCAGCAGAATATAATTTCTTTTAACATTTTTAAGGAGTTTGGAGGATCTGCAGTCATGTCAATCACATACATTTTTTTATGTTTGTATTATCATAATCACAATAACCACCTTTAGATCTGTTCCTATAAATTAGGTAATCCTATCTGTAATTTAAAGGGAGTTATTGAGCTGTGGGTTAAAATATCCTAATTTCTTAAATTATCAGTTTGAGAAATTGGCTTGTCTTCAATATCTTTATTTTTAAGTGTTTTATGTAGAGCAAAACAGTTGGATTATTGTGATTAATCACTTATTTAAATAATTGTTAACTAATTTAGTAAACGATTTATGTTTAACTTGTGTATAAAAACTCAAAAACATGCTTCTAGCTGACAGAGAAACCCACTAAGAGCAGTTTTATACCAAAACTGTAAAACAGCATTTGAACAATTTGCATTTAGTCATAATGGAGTTTTCTAATGATACTGCCACCTGTAGCCAAAACACAGAACTGCAGCACTGCTCATTCTCGCAGCTCGCACTTGTACTTGACAAAGTTTTTTTTTTTATACACTTTTCAATTTACAGTTTCCATTCTGAGCTAAGCAGGATGATGGTTGCCTCTGAGTGTTCACAAAATCCTTATTAAATACAAGATTAAATTAGATGGTTGGCTAGGTTGGACCCATGGTGCAAACTTCCAACCTGAAGTACATGCAGGGAAATTAGGCTACCAGATTATAGTAGCATCAGCACTGTACTGCTGAGGTATCAGTCCGCTCATCAAACAATGTTTTAGTCTTTAAGGTTCAACTAAAAAGTTTTTTTTTTTTTTTTTAGATATTTTCCAGTAAGAACTTACATCATGCCTCTTTTAGATAAAAACACATTTATGTGTGTCAATAAGTTCTATCCAGAACTCCTCAAGTGGACAAGTTTTGGTTTCACCTGGTTTAAATCTTAAATATTCTCTAAGGAACATTTGGCTATCTAATTATTAATCTATTAACAGAAAAAAAAAATCAACAGATTATTCGATCAACAAATTGATCGTTAGTTGCAGCCCTCGTCCTCTGTAGCACATAATCATTCATAAATACCAAGGGATGACATTAAGCACACTCTCTGCCTAATATATGCAATGCATTTTAAATTACTCTGTTTTAATATGCAGGATTTGAAATGCATCTTGAAAGTGCACACTAAACATTATTATGTATTGGAAATCTTTATAAGTTTCTACTTATTAATGAATTTGAACTGCCATTGTTTTCATACATAATAGAGACATAAACACAGACCACAGCTCTGAATATGTTTTGCAATGGCTTTTATTTAAGTATTGTTGATCAATTTCCGGCTGTAACTAATAATGACTAAGATAAAGCAAATAATTTATCAGTTGTTTTCTTTACTGAGAGTAAAATGTGTTAATTTGTCACATAAACCATGTTTTCTTGACAGTAATACACTACCGGTATTTAATTTAGAATTTGGCTCAATGAGGTCTGCAATAAAGATATAAATTAATAATAAAATAGAAACCAAAATCTTTATAAAAACAAATAAAGGTAGTTGGAATATTATTGTGGCGATGCCAAACCTCCACCTTTGTCCACTCAGTCATAAAATTTGTGCAAAATAAATAAAGAAAATTAAACTGTTTTCTGCATTTCCCCTGCTGGAGTCTGCAAAAGGGGTTTTGTTTCAAGAGGATTAAAAATACAATTGCTTGCCTGGTTTAAAATGATTTGATCCTTTATTCATTTTTTTTTTCGCTCCTTATTTGAGTGACATCGGTAAAAACCAGTAAATCACTGGCCCCTATTGGACTTTCGTGATAACTGTACGACTCAGGGTGATTTACAAGAATTAGCAAGGTGAAGGCCTGAGGGGTGAGTGGTATTAGAGGATCCTGGGTTTGCTTCACCACAAGGTCCAAGTGACCCTCATCAGTGACCTCAAACAATTACTACATTTGATTTCTCTTATTCTATACTGAAAGAAACTCACTAACAAAAATACTGGCCAATCTTTCTTTTTAGAAGGGCTGCAAAGGCAGACTTTCAATAATTCAGTCCTGGTAATTTTAAACTGATGTTGTTTATCTAGTCTGAGCTAAAACGTGCCTTAGAGGCTAACACCTTGTTAAGCATTTAGGTACTTTGTGTCTATTAGCAGCACAGGAGCACCACAAGGGAAGGTACTCTCACCTCTCCTTTTTACTCAGTATACCTCTGACTTCCAGTACAAGATCGAATCCTGCCATCTGCAGAAATACTCGGATGACTCTGCAGCCAGAGGGCTATTGAAAAGCTTTCTGGCATGGTGGGGAAACATTCATCTAATCCTGAATGTTAACCAAGCAAGGAAGATTATTTTATATTTCAGGAGAACTTGGAACATTTTAAGTCTTATTAGCATCGTAGAGGAAGAAATGGAGGTGGTGGAGGAGTATGAATACCTTGGTGTTCACCTGGACAACAAATTTGACTGGAGATGTAGTTGTGAAGCTGTCTACAAGAAAGGGACAGAGTAGGAAGCATGGTCCTTCAGTGTTTTCTGCAGTATGCAGCTGATCTTCTATAAGTCTGTTGTGGAGAGTATAATTTCTTCTGCCATCATATGCTGCGGTAACAGCATCAAAGCTGATGGCTAAAAAAAATTCAACAAGCTGATAAAGAAGGGTGGGTCTGTTCCTTGAACACCCTCTGCAGAGGATTCAAAAGGGAGAATTCTACATAAAATGGAGAAGATTATGGACAACAGCATCCTCTTCAGAAGATTGTTAAACACCAACAAAGTGTCTTCAGTCAAAGCAACTCCAGATCAATCTGCAGAAGATCCTTCCTGCCCACAACCATCAGCATACACAATAACTGAAAATGTATGAGGTACAACATTTAATTTCCCTTTGGGATCAATGAACAGAATCAAATTGAACATGTTAACTTTGATAGAAGCAAATACTGGTAATGAATCTTTGTTGTAGTTCATCTGATTCTTCAGAGCATGAAAAGAACAAACTAAATAACATCCATCCAAATATTAGTAATGCCAACCACCATGCACTACACCAGCGCCTTGTCCTTAATCAGTCATCTGGAAATCGTTATTTAGTTCCTTTCTGGATTAGTTCCCAGTAGAGTTTTAAAATCCCTGAGGCCGTTTCAGGGGCTAGTTGGAGTAAGAATATATAACAATATTTCTTATCATTTATCCACAGTGTTTATGTCTCACAGCTACAGTAATAAAACCAGGAAGTGGATCTGTTTGAGCACCGTTAAAAAACAAGGAAATGATTCCCTAAACTCCTTAATGTCCTCATTCGCTGCTTGGTGGACAGCTTTCGAAAGAATCTTGCTGGTTCTCTTTCATGGCATCTTTCACAGAAAATACCCCTCACACCTCTCCACCTGTGTCAGCTTAAAACACTCAGATAAACTCCTGCCTCTGTTCAATTTGTCTCACAGCATTCAACCTGAAGATACACATTGTCACATGAGCTTAATACTGGTTTGTCAATTTTCTGATCCGAGGAGTTTAAAAAAAATCAAAGTAAAGTAAATTGTTACCAGGAGATCAATAAAGGTACCTAACTCCACACACTGTGGCCATCTCCTAAAAATAAACAATATTGTTCCCTGTTTGTGTTTGTAATGTGACTCTCAGTTCTCAATTTTAGCTCTGTGTTTGGCACAGTACTTTCACTTTTAATGTTCAGTTAAACTGCCATGCAGTGGGTACCTATTATTACACAGAAAAGCAGTTATTGCTGCCTATACATGTGACAACATTTTAGTTTCCTTGGATGTCAAGTTTGAATACCTGTACTGTTAACTGTTACTACCAAACTATTTCCACCATTGCCTTCTTAAAATGTTATGCACATGTATATCTCATGTACAGATGTAAAGGAAACCTTAATTCATCCTTAGGCTGAGCCACCTGAAACATCTTGCATTCTGTTTGTCATATCTGTGTTTGTTAAGCTACAAAAACAAAGAAGAGAGCATGATTCTAGATTATTTTTCAGGGCACCAATATTCCTGGTGCGTAGAACGCTCCGCGTTTTATCAAATGCGGCTGATAAAATCTTCATAAGAAAGCAGAGGATTTTATATGAAAATGTTTAATAATATTATGGTCAGGAGAAAATAGTACAGTAAACAGCTTGGCTCAGAGAGACAAAGAGAGTCAGATAGAAACTGAGTCTCATGTAACTTTGTTCATTCCATATCAATGTTATGAATTAAACTTGTTTATAATGAAAAAAATAAAAAGAATTTCAGAATATTTCATTAAAACCATTGTTTGTATATGGGTGATACCTTAAGCCTATTCAAGTAGAGACACTTACATAGTAGAGTAGTACATATTTAACATAATTTAACATATTTATACATAATTAATCCTGACACATCAAAGAGCATACCCATTGTTATTTTGAGGTGCATCAGTTTCAGTAATTACCAGGAAAGTAAAAAGTAAAGATGTATTTCTAAAACATATTTCAGTGGAAAGGCACCTCAAAATGCTTCAGATCATAAAAACATCAAAACAAATGTGCAGTAAAATCATTAAAATCCTTAAAAACATAATTCAATTACACAAAAAAACATCAATGTCCCCACATTAAGCTGGATGTTAGCCATCCCTTTCTACTTCTAGTCCTAAAAAAAACATTTTCATTAGACAAATGCCAAACCATTTTTTGTAGGAGCTAAATGTATTACAAAGTTATTAAACAAAAGATGTGAAAATAAAGACTATAGTCAGTCCTCTGTGGAGCACTACCCCTCTGGCAGTCATAGGGACAGATGGAAGGGTGGAAGTTAGGGAAAACAAGCTTGAAAATGACAGCATAGGGAACTGGAGAAAATAAAACATTGAAAAACCAATAAAGCAAAAGTCTCACAACACTAACTTTCAAAAAGTCTTTTGGTCACTAAATCATATTTGTTCTTATCTTACTCTTAAGTCATGGTAAACAGTTTCTTCTCCTGCTAATTTAAATTTAAGATACCTTTAGTTCATTAATTGTTAACATTGTAATTGTCATTAAAATCAGGTAATTAAACATTACAAAGCTTTACAATTTATGATTTAAAAATTATGCAAGGATTATATTTTAATGTGTATACTGTTTGCAAACACATCAGTGTTTTTAATTGCACGCAGAGCAAATTTCAAGAACTTAACTAAAATAAACATATTAAGTTGTGCACATACAACTCAAAAATAACAATTTAAGGACAACCTTGCTGTAATACAGTCTAAATGTATGAAAAAATCCAAACTGGGTGAAAGGTTAGAGCAGTATTAGAATGTAAAAATAAAAATCTGGATGCGCTCCATGACCTGCCTGAATTTAGATCCGCCTTAAGCACTTTAGGTAAAACACTGGTCCTCAAACTCACTACCTGCTGCCAAAAATGTCTGGTGAGGTCTAAAGTGAGTAAAAAAAACCTGAAATTGTTTTTACGTCGAAGATGAGTAAAAACAAAGTAAATGATAAATTACCCAAAGTTACAGTATTTAATTTAATTTTCTTACGAAGCAAGCATATCTTATAGATCAGATCAAACTGTTGTTTGACAATTCTGATGTCAATGCTTTACTTACTACTCATGCATATGAACCACTATTAAGTTACTCATGCTTATGTGTAAAATAATAAATCCTTTTTGAAATGTAAAATCTACATTCATGTATCCTTTAAAACAGTGGGTCTATTCTTCCAAGTATATCCTGCTCAGTAGTATTCAGTGTAGAAACAAGTCTGAGCAGTTACTACAGTATAAATACTGTACGTTTTATTTGAGGACAGGACTTCTCTTTGGGCCATGGGAGCCTATTAGCCCTGCAGGGCTGCCTGCTCAGGCTTCAATGTGCCGCAGGCATAGACCCTCTGTCAGTTCTTCTGTGCCCTGCCTCCAGTCACTCCTTAAGGGAGATTTTCAAAGTGGTACATCTGTTATGTCACCAAGATGTCGGCGTTAAAGTGATAGAATACTAGATTTTTCAAAATGTATTTTAAGAAGTTAGGAACTTTATCCCCAGCTAAGCGATTACATAAATTATTTTGAGGAAAATTATCGATTGAGCAGTTTATCTGTCTGTCTGTCTGTCTTCACCTACCTACCTGTTTGTCAGTCTATCCATCCATCTTAAATAGTATAATTTGTCTTGGTAATTAGAGATAAAAACATGTGAGAGAATGTATGTTAGCGATAACCCTTAGTACAGTATAGCATGCAAAGTAAAGAGTTCCCTATAATCAGAGCATAAAAGAAGTTGAATTTTCAATTAACTTTTTCTGATAGTCCTCGTAGATACGAGCTTGATTAAAAAATATAATCCATTTTGAGAGGCATACAATTCACATCAGACAAAGAGGACATGTCCATAAGAAAAAGTGCACAAAGTAGGAAGTGCTGGGCTCTGTATCTCAATATTAGCAGTTCCAATGCTTCTATTTCTGTCTGATCTGATTTACAGATCAGACATGCTTCTGCCTGAGTCTATATTTTAGTGTCATGGTACTTTTAATTAAAAACGTTATATCTTTCACTTTTGATTATTCCTACTGTTTATGGAATTTTAATAACTCTGTTAGATATGATTAAGAAGAACATTAAGCTCTGATGTGAGACATGGAATACTGTAAACAAAATAACATATTGCACCAGCGCTCATCATGTGGGACTAGTAATTAGAAAATGGAAATGAATAATGTCACTTCTGATATTTTTCATGTTGTACTCAAGAATCCTGTATTAGAACCTTTCCCAAAGGTTTCCCCTCAACATTTCTGCAAAAAAAGAGCACACACTCATAAAACTATATCACAAAGGAGTTTGCAAGTAAGTTAATATTCATTTCAATGCATATGAGAAAAAAAGTGTGCCATGTTGCAAATGTATTTACGGGAACAGATTTCAAAGTGATGACATTGCAGCTTCTGTGTAATATGTGCAGAATTTATAAGCTAAGCTGGGGAGAACCAATATAAATGAAACATAGGTGGACCACATGCACATGAGAGCTTTTAAAGATTTTTGTATTGGAATGCATCAGTCACTGAGAACCAATAGACAGGACCCAGGTGCTGTGGGCGATCTTGGCTGTCCTCCATTTAGCTTGAACTGCTGCCAGAGTTTTAAATAAGTCAGTGGGTGGCAAAGATTCAAGGGGCATCCCTGTAAGGAGGGCAAATTTGAACTTCCTCTTTAATTGATTCAAACTTGAGGTTGCTAAGTAAATCACACACTCAATTAATAATGCAGTAATAGTAATGAAATCCTAAAGGGTTCATTTTAAAGAAAAATTTCCTTTTTAGATGAACTTAGAGGAATGTTTGTGTTCCTTGCTATTTATTTAAAATAAACCTTCACTGTTCATATTCTCTTTTCCTGCTAATTATAGTTTCCTTTAAACATTCAATAGTTGCTTTATATCTCTGTTTTAATAATCAATTTGAATTGTTTTGCTGAAAAGCACCAGTATTTGTTGCTATAATGTTTCTTGTATTTTAAGCTTCCTTGCCCTCTTTATGCTAAGGACTAAATTGAAGCCCTGCCCACATAAAGGAGGGCCCTCTGATGACCTAGTGTCATAACACTAATATTATATAGAAACAATGTCCTTATTTGGGATTTGATTTATCACATTCTCTTCCCCCCTGTGTTTGTCAGAGATTTGAATGTGATGCCAAATACGCAACCCTCTCCCAAGACAAAAAAAAAATATATATATATATATTTAAAGTATATATACTGTATACAAATATATGTAATATGAAAGAATACATATATATATATATATATATGTCATAATCTTGAGTAATTAACTTAGAATACTGTAATGAATTGTATTCATTTTAATAAATGTGTGAGCAAAGACTGACAGTTTAGATTGTTGTTTTCTTTTTAATTTACTTTGCAGGTCACTGCCTACAGCGTATGTGGCAATCAGGCTGTATCCAGTAATTATTCTGTCAAGCTGGACCTTCAAAATGTTCAACTACTGCTGCTCATGAATCTGCACTCCATTTACAAGTACCGTTAAGGTCAGTGGCGGAGCTAGAACATTTTCCTCAGGGTGGCCAGGCAGATCTCTTGCTAATAAATCCACATGCTTATTTAGCTATGTTTTTAAATTTAATAATTTGTGCTTCTGCAAAATTTAGAAATTAAATGGGTTGAGCAGTTATTCTTTCTCTTGAATTGCTTGTAAATGGCTGCAGAGAGATAATTTTCACCACCATAAAACACAAAAGCTATTGTTAAAAGAGCAGGAACTTCATGGACATATTTATGCTATTAGCACCATAAGCATCCGCTTCAGAAGACTGTTAAGCAATAAGACAGTAGCTGTTTCTAAATATGTGAACTTGTGCGTTGCCATGTGCTCGTGTGTGAAACATCATCAGCCTCAGCTGTAGTACTGTTCAAATTCACAAGAACACAAGAGCGAGAACGGACAAAGTCCCCCGATGTTGTTCTCCCTCTTTACCAAGTATGCATCAGTGCAGACTTGCCTGTTCTTGAGATTGACAGATTTCCCAGCGTGCACCGAGGAAGCAGCAGCTTACAGTGGAGCACTCACAAAGCTCAGACTATTAAGTTTAAAGATCTGTTTTCTGTTGGCATGCATCTATAAAAATATGTTTTAAGGTAATTTGAGGCAAGAACATTATACTTTTAAGCATCCCTATATGGCCCATTTACTGATTTAGAGCGCAATCTAAAAAAAGTTCCAATGTTGAGAGGACCGTGGCAACCAGCGGTCCTCCAAGGCTAACCGCAGCCAGTACCACTCCTAGCCTGTCTGCTGCAGCCCTCTCTCAGCATAGCTGTGTGTGAAGGACCGCTGGCTCTGATGCCAATTATTTGTTTTAATTGGCAAAATGTTAATTTGATTTGTGTTTATCTGACTGTGTTATTATCCCCCCACAAAATTATAAAAGTACGAATTGATTATTATCTAGAGACTATTAATAACAGGAGGTGAAATGCAGCTCCAGACAAGCTGAGCGTGTGGTGATGTCATGAGTATGCTTCTGTTCCAATTGACCCATATTTATGGTGCGTGCTCCCGTTCTCTCCAAAGCCATCCTTTCATGTGTTGTTGTCAAGAACATACTTTGCGAGGAGTCTGTACTCGCATTCTAGTGAATTGAGAAACAGCCGGTCTTTAGTCAAAAACTCCTCCAGATCTGATGCAAGACCCACTTCTTTGTGGCATATCACTATTAAGATGTACAACAACCTGTAAAAAAACTATAAGATACAAAAACATTTAATTTCCAGTTAATTCTTAACATTACATTATTTTTTAACTGAATTGAATTTAGTGTTACATTAATAATTCTCCACATTGAGAGGAGTCGACTGAGGTGGCTCAGACATTGGTTTGGATTTCCCTCTGGATGTCTCCCTTGAGAGGTGTTCCATTCATGTCCCATTTGGGGATACGCTGAAAGGACCATGTCCCTTGGCTGGCCCTGGAGCATCTCGAAGCTTCCTCTAGCAGAGCTCGAGGAGATGTCTGGAGAGAGGGATGTCTGAGAGTCTCTGCTAAGGACGGGTATCTTGATGTACTGTACATTTGTGTCAGTTTATGGTTAATATGCTAACAATTAGAGTCTCAAATTAGTTATGACTCTGCTACTATCTTCTATTTTAGAGGAAAACTAGTTACTCTGAAGAAGCTTAATTACATCCACATGGGAACAGCAAATCACCTGCTAGCGGTAGCTAAATCTGTGGCCAATGAATGGCCAGGGCCACCTCTGCTAATCCCCTAGCTCCTCTCCTGGTTGGCACGGCAGCCTCTTTCTGAAGAAACATAATATTGATTTTAGTTGCTACTGAAGTTAGAAACCTCCTTACCTAAAACTAAAAATTGGTGCAAAATGTTAAAACATTTAACTGGATTTTCTCATATGATTGTTGGCAATTTTTACAGTCTGGCTCAGAATCTACGCTCGGCTGCTAATCAAATCAAGACACCATGCAGATCATATCCAGGTCTTTGTATTGGACATATTTTTGTTTTGTTCACCAGAACCATTTTGATTTTATGACAGAAGAACAAGTAAATATTATCAAGTCGGAAAATTACTTTAGTTTTTTGGATGGATTTCAACTTCATCTTAGATGGAGCAGCTTGACAGATCTTATTTTGAAATGTGCTCTGGATAGCCATGAACTTTAATGTTTACTGCTTGCATAAATAGACATTCTTTTTTCTATTTATTTTTTTCCTCTGGAAATATTATTTAATTCTACATCGTGCTGTCTTTGACTTTTCCCAAAACACTGATGGTGGTTTTAAATGGCTAAGCGGTTGAAGTGCTTTCCTCTGTATATTGTTTTTATTGACTCAGACAGTTGAGGAGCACATAGTGAGAAACTTGAAGATCGAAAAGGGAGTGAGATAATACACCAGGGGTAGTTTATGCTTGGAGCCTTGTCGGTACTCACAGCACACAGAGCAAACACAGTGTCCAAGGTTCTTTTGTTTGTTTGTTTTCAAGATCATCAAAGTGTGTTTTTCCATTACAATGTTAGAAAAAATACAACAAATAAAGCACAGAAAAGAACAGAAGGTCAAATTAACTTAAATAAACAATTAGTTTTCAAATAGCCATCTAATTTCTTAAAAGAAAAAACTTTTATTAAAAAACTATTATAACACAATCCCCATTTCTTTTAATAAAAATCAACACAGTCAACTTCATGTTTTAGAAAATGGCTTTTATTTCCTGTAGCTAAATCATGGCTTGATTACAAACAGATTAAATAAACCCTTCAAATAACAGGAAGGAGATCTTTAAGCTTTTTAAACATGTCCAATGCCAATTTCAACTTCAAGGGACCTTTATATATATTTCATGTTAAGTTTTCCTTAGGCACAAACCAGTAGATCATATAATTAATAAATGGAACCTCATAGTAACATGGATAGAACCTGGCAACGTGAAATAGGTTAAATAAAATATCGAAAAGCTACACATACAGTTCCAATCTAAGGAAATATATGAATATAATATCTGAAGGTATATAAATGAAAGGTAGACTGCGTTTAGGCTTTGAGACTCTAGTAAGCCTCAAATGGAGAAACGGAAATGGTAGTTAATAGTGGCAGGCAATAAAAACTAACTCCTAGGTCAATTGTTGAAGAGGTCACAAAAGCACCAAGAAAAACAATTAAAGATCTGCAGGCCTCATTTACCTCAGTTAAAATTTCTTTAATGATTAAAAAATTAGGAACAATTCAGGCCAGTATGCCATTTTTGGGAGAATTCAAAGGCAGGCTGGGAAAAAAATTAAACCAGTATATTGTCAGTTAAACATGGTGGTCGTGGTAGTGGTATAATAGTCTGAAGCTGCTTTCTTACTTCATGACATCCGTATAGTAGAACACATACTATTCTCAACTGGAACATCCTACAGGAAAATGTATGGTGTTTAATCCATCTTTAACCTCAAACTTATTTCAATTAGCAGGATAATGATCCAGAAAACAACAGTGTAATTGGCTTATATTACACAAAAAAACTACTACAAAAGACACTTAAAGAACTCATTTACAGGTCTAACAAATGCATTGTTCTCACAAAGATTTTTGGATTGCATTTGTGGCATAACTGTTTTGATAATTTAATTTAATGTCAATACGCGTGGTAATGTAAATACGTGTGATAATGTAAATACGTGTGGATGTTATGTGATTTTTTTAACTTTTTTTTATCTTATTGTGTTGTGACTGTCACTATGTGTAAAGCTGCTGCTACACTACAATTTCCCAGCTTGGGATAAATAAAGTAAATCTATTCTATCTATTCTATTCTATTCTATTCTATTCTATTCTATTCTATTCTATTCTATTCTATTCTATAAGAAAAATCTCCATGTGACGGTTTTGATCTTATTATTCAATCCAGTGGTGTTAAGTCTAACTGAAAATAGTTTTGAAAAAAAGAAAAAACCCAAAAGAAAACAAACAAACAAACAAACAAAAAAAAAAACAGCACATATTATTAAATTATCAACATCTGTAATGTTTTATTCATGGACTTCCGTCTAGACCTCAGTAAAGCTTCCATTAATCTCATCTACTGAAGGACAGCCTTGATTTAAGACCTTCATCTGATAATATGTAAACAAGAACACCCTGAAAAGTGTGTGGGAGATTTATGTCTATATCTTATGTATTTTATTTATATAATATAAGTATATAAGTATAAAAATATTTATATATACATATATTTATATATATATATATATATATGATTTTTTTTTTTACTGATATTAATTTTATTTTATTATATTCAAGAAGTTAATTTGGCCAGTAAACACATGAATATTGAAATTAATTAGGTAAGATATCAAGGATTTTAATTTTAAAATCTATTTTGTTTACTGTTTTATATTTATTGGATCAAGAAAAGGTATTTATTTGAGCATATGTAAGAACCCCCAGGTGTTTTGATTGCATGGAGTGTAGAAACCAAGGCCACACAAGAGCTGTGAGCTCTCCGTTGCGCTACTCTGAATTACCTGTCAGCATCGATTACAGAGAGACTGTGTGGATGGGATCTTGGATTTTCTCTCCCTCAGAATTAAGATAAGCTCCTGCCTGCCTGTTTGAGTTGCCCCTTCTTGACCCACCTGTTGAGTGTGATGTGAGATGTGTGTTCTGCCACTGTGGCCATATTATCCTCCAGCAATGCACACAAATGCACTCCTGCCATGCTGGCAGCACTCACTGTCCTCATCTGTTTCATTTCTCCTCATCACCCCTGCTCCCTGTCTCCTCCTCTCACCTTTTGTTTTCAGTCCCTTGTTTTTCTCCTCTTATCCATAACCTCTCTTGCAAAACTATCTGCCTGCTCTTATTCAACCTCATCTCTGTCCTCCAACACCTTGCCAACAATAAATTCCAGAGAGAATTTTCTCCTTCTGGCTTTATCTCTGCAGAAATAAGACATTCTACTTTTGCAAATTGGATGTGTAAGAATTTAAATGGGCCATATAACAGGTCACTAGACTGCACAGAATTATCTGCCATTTCAGTTTAGATTTAGAGTATCTAATCCATATTTTGTGGATGGAACTTCTGGGTTAGGTTCAAGGTTGCGATTTTACACCTTTTATATACCAGTGTTTTTGTTTTGTTTTTATTGTACACATTTGACAGTGATTTCAAAAGCTTTTCAGAGTACAAGTACTCTGACAGGGTATTTTTGGGGTCTTTACAGTGCTAAACAGTGAAAGCTCTAGCTGTGTCTTGGACCAAAAGGTTTACACTGTGCGTTGAATTGACCGTGAAACAATAAATAGAAGGAGCGTCATTAACATGATAATTAAAAATTGATTTGGACAAAAGTGGAGCATTTATAAATATTCTATATGTACCCTTAACTCCACGTTTATAAAAAGAAAGTAGGAAAAAAAACTGGAAAACTGAAGAATTGTATGAAAAATTTAAAATGTTTTACCACTTCAACCGGAAGTCCAATATGAATACCCCCTGCATAACAATTGATGATATATGCACCTATAAACAATGTATCTGTTAATGTTATAATGCTTTTACTCACATAAAATTGTTCTATAGACCATACATGACCTTTGTTAGTTAATAGTTTATTATTTTCTTTGATCCAGCCGATGCCCCTCAGGGCAGCGCTAGACTTAAAGGTTTTTAGATTAATTTTAGCTTGACGCCTGGGAACTTCTTTTCAATATCTTAGCTTTCCCTAGAACTATTCATTTCTGGACTGAGATCTCTGATGTCTCTCCAGGTATCTGTTGGAGCCACTTCTCCAGTGAGGGGGTTACTGTTCCAAGTGCTCTACTGACCACAGGCACTACAGTGACCTTCACCATCCATGCTGTTTCTAGTTCTTCCCTGAGCCCTTGGTATTTTTCCAATTTCTCGTGTTCTTTTTTTCTGTTGTTTCCATCATTTGGGACAGCCACTTCCATCAATACAGCCATCCTCTGCTGCTTATCAGGGATCACAATGTCCGGTTTCCAAAAACCATTATGTCTGTTTGTATCTAGAAAGTCCTTATCAAAGTCAGAATCTTATCTATGAACATTCTCCGCCACCTTGGGAGGCGGCTGCCATTTTGTCCTGGGGGTCTCCAGTTTGTAATCTGCACAGATATTTCTGTACACTATACCAGCCTCTTGGTTATGACATTCAATGTATTCCTTTCCTGCCAGTATCTTAAACCCTGCTGTGAGATACCTCCTTGCATAGCCTGCACCTGGGATCTTGCCTGGTATGGTAGATCTGGGTCTCTGTTGCTCTGGTACTCTAGGCCTGCTCCTGTGCTGCCATGATCAGTGCTTCTGTGCTGAGCCACTTCAGCTATCTGTCATTGGTACATCCAGTGCAAGGGCTTTTCCTCCCATGATGGTTCCATCAGTTCCTTAACGTCCAGCTTCCACTGTCTAGGACATTCACTAAGCATTTTGCCCCTTGGGCTCATCTTTCTGATGTATTCTTGGAGCTTAGATGTTTCATCTTTATTGTTGGCCCTGATGCTTACTATGCCACTGCCTCCTTCTTTTTTTTTTTAGTGCACAATCTGTGAACATTGGATTTGGGGTGAAACCCAAAATGCATGGTGAGTAGCCTCTGTGTTTTAAAATCAGTGGCACTAATTTCCATCTTAGGCCATCTTATTATCCCAGTAGGGTTTCTGATAACTAGCAAGGAATAGCTGTTGATTACTTACATCTTGTTTTTACATTTGACTTCTCAGAACTTACCTTACTTGTTGCAGGTATTTGTCTGTTGCTGCTTTCCTTGTGGCCTCTTCTTGGTTGCCATTTGACTGTGGCATTCCAAGGTACTCTTCTACATCTGCTATTCTTCCCTCTGGGAATGTTATCCCCTCTGCGTGAATTACCTTCGCTCTCCATATCACCATCTGATCACAATTCTCCATGACATTCTAATGTCCCTGATATCAGGGAAAGGCCGATACATCAGCCAAATAACATTTCTGACCATCAGGTTTCTTTTATTTTTCTCTTCCAAGATGGGGGCAGGGTGCTTTCGAGGATTAGACATGCTTTCTAGGAGTGACACAGTGCAATTGGAGGTGACCGTGCCTGAGATGAACTGAATAAATGATTCAGATTAACAGTTTATTTATATTTTTTATTGACAGCAATTTTAATTACTGATACACAGTATAATAAACAACTAAACCTAAAAAAATGCACTGTAATTTGCAGAGACCAAACTACCAGGCCTACACTATCCCTGTTGATACTTTACACGTGTTATAAAAGTGCAGGTCAATGCATAAAACTTCAGTAGCTGGGTGCACCCCATAGTTTATATATTTTTCAAATTATATTTTTAATCTCTTTAGCCAAAACTCATCCATTTAAGTATTTATATGGACAAAAAGGAAATGCATTGGCTAAATGCTGTACTTACAGTAGCTTTTTACAGATCCAAAATAATGCACGTATCTATGGAGAAAGAAAAAATCAGATGCTAGGATAAAAAAACCCATCCCTTTTTGACCCATATATTGTATATGCACCACGGCGTGCTGCTTATCCAGATTTTGTTATTTTTTTGCTGAAGTAAACACCCTGGGGTTTCTGGCTACCAGCTCTTATGTTTTTTTAAAAATCCCCCCACAGATGTTAAACATAATCCATGCTGAACTATCTGTCTGAAGACTTGTTGAGATATGGCAGCTAATGCTGGCTGCTGTCTTGAAAGAATATGTGGTAGAATTATTGCGATACATAGGCAAAACCTGTTCATTGCAAAAGTTAGTCTCAGGTGTTGTGCAATAATTACGGATTCAATACCCACCTCAGTGTAAGTGGTGAACATGTTCATTAAAAAAAAATAACATTTGAACTGTCATATATTGTTCTGTGAACACACGTCCAACTGGCTGTGTGTTAGGGAAACAAATGAAAGTGTGAATCAAGCCCAAATCTTGGTCAAATAGAAAACTCTGTAGATACAGCACAGGCTCTCACCACCACGGGTGGTGGGCCTCATTAGAGACGACAATGTCCAGGACTAAAGAAAGGAAGTGGAGCCGCTGGTGGGCTGGTGCAATGATCACAGCCTGATTCTGAATGTTGAGAAGATGAAGGAGATCATCGTCGACTTCAGGAAGAACTGGCCTAACTATGCTCCACTGTTCATCAACAGCTCAGCTGTAGTGGTGGTCAGCAGCAGCAAATTCCTGGGGGTGCACATCACAGACAACCTCACCTGAACTCTAAACACCTCCTCACTGATCAAAAGGGCCCAGAAGCCCTTGTACTTCCTCACGACCTTCTACAAAATCACCATAGAGAACTTTCTGACCAGCTGTCTCACTGTGTGGTGTGGAGGCTGCAGCTCCTCAGACTGGAAGAACTTGAGAAGAGTGGTGAGAACAGCAGAAAGGATCATCGGGGCTCCACTCCCCTCCATTATAGACATTTCATCCCAGCGGTGTGTGTCCTGAGTCTGTAACATCATTAGTGAAGCCTATTTTATCTAAGTATAAGATATATGGAATAAACTCACCTTAACTTCCATTCCAAATAGAAGAATTTATCAACATAAATCCTTAAACTCAAACTCAAACATATTTCACTTAAAAACTTGAGACCAATTACTGAATCTCATCTAAACTAAGCTACTATATACACAAAGAAGGGATAAAAAGAAATGGCCGAAAACCATTGATGCAATGTTACCACAGTTCAGCATTTTATGTTTTGAGAATCAAAGTTTATTTGAAACATTTATAATGAATAAGTTAGTGCATGTGCACATGCAAATCCTCGAACAAAATGGAGACTTTTAATTGCATGCAACCCATCAACAACAACACATATTCTAAGAAGGGCTTGAAGAACAAAAGAACCTGCAAAGGTCAGGTCTTCTCCCATGTCATAAACTTGACCTTTTGGACTGAGCCAAATAGGAATTGTCATGACAAGCAGATATTACTGGAAATGTTTACTCAGAAGCACAATGGGGTATGCTCCAACCTTATCTAGGGAGCTTTTTCTTGGAACATTTAAGCTTTAAGTTGTACAGGAGTGACACAGCACAGTTGGCTATGAGGAGGTGGTTCAATTATGATCCTTCACTGTGCAATGATTGCTGAGTCTTTAAATAGGACAACACTGCAGTTCAAAACATTAATCTGACAAGGCATGTTTTCCGCAAAAAAATAAAAAATCCTCTTTTGAACAACCTGCATGTTCTCCTGATTAAAATCACTTTAAAAACCTTCTGGAATGGATGAAACTCTTGAAGCCATGTTCAGCACCATAAGTAAGTTCTTCAAAAAATAAAAAGATAATTTAGATCTCTCATGACTGAGTACTTTGATAGATTTAAATATATTAGGATTTAATTAATCATAGACAGTTATTCTGCAGCAAAACAACAGGTTAGTGTTTTGAAATAAAATAAATATTTATGTCTTTTACTCTTTTTCCTCAAATTTAGAAACTTGAAGTTTAAGTGGTTAAAATTTAGCAGCAAAAATGTGAGTAGACTTCTCCTAACTTGCTACATTTAACTTGGAAAAGTTGAGTGGATGGCCTAATGCTGTCTCTTTTTGAAGAAATTAATTTTGAATTTTGCAGAGGTGAAAAACAATGTAGAATTGACCTTGATACCTACCACATTACCATCAATTGAAACCATAATTTATATTTAAACTAACTCTTATTTCCTCAAACACAATGTCTGATACATTTAATGATCAAAGGAAGAATAAGGGACAGAAGCAATTTGAAGGACCTTTTACTCCAGCTCCCCTTTGATCAATTTTGTGACATCTGAATAATGTAAAGCTCTTTAAGCTGTGGTTCAGACAAACAATTTATGAGTCTTCTGAGTTCATTTCCTATTCATTACCAATGAGGGAGCTCCAGGCTGTGTATCAGTTTGACACTGCAGTAAAATATTGGTTCTCTGGCTTGGAGAGGTAGTTAGTCAGCTCTTGGAGTTTGATTATTCTCCCTAATACCGTTTGAAAATGATGTGTGACCACGTAGTGTTCCTAAACTATTTGGAAAGGTTTCATCAAGGAAAAGAAGTTGGTCCTTGAAGGAGCGCTTTCCATAATTTGTGGGGCTTCAGGTCTAATGTTGAGTAGATGAGAGGTTTGTGAATAGTAGTCTGAGATCTGATATAATTTCAGCATAGGGCTGATTACCGTCTCAATAGTGTGCTGGCTTTTCAATATGTTGGGTTAAGGAGACACAGGGAAATTGCATCTTTAGATTTCTCAGGAGGGATTTCATCTTTACTTCCACTGATTTGACTTTTCACAGTAAGAGATGAAAAGATAGGACTTGATGTGGTTTTCATAATACCGAATTTTGAATAAAAGGCTTTTGATAGAATTAAATAAGAGGTGATTTGCGTTCAGCAAAAGACATTTCACCTACCCGTAATAAAGCACGATATGCAACATCGGGAGAAACCTTGTTGTATTTTCTGATTATCTTTGTCATATTTTCATATTTTTTATGCAAACATAACCATTTATGTATCCACACAGCACAAAGTCATTATGTATGATGCTTTATGGAAAAGGGTTTAAGAAGACTAAGATATTTTTAGGGACTGCAGCATGCTCATTTCGTGGCAGGAGCCAATCTCTAAGTATGACAGTAACTCAGGTACTAATTTTCACATCCCCTGCCTTTATCTGCTTGTCTCAAACATGCCATGTAATTGTGTCCTCGTCGAGCCATATTGTTATCATACTTAGAGCCCCTAATCCCCTCTGGTAATCCCATCGACTTCACTACAACCATAAACTCTCTGGTTGAGCTTTCCTGAACAGCTGTCAGCTGCTCACATTTCACTGTCAGACTGTTTCGGACAAAATAAGAGGTTATTAGCAAGGTGTAATCTACAAAGTATTTTTTATTAGCTTCTGTTGACTGAGTAAGTGTGCCTTTATGAAGATTTGACAATGTGTGAGGTGTGAGGAGAGCGGCTCTGTAATTGGATTCATATGGAGATGATCATTGTACCCATTAGTGCCATTTGTGTACAGTGATGTAGGCTCAATCTTTCATACCCTCTCATTGCCTCCTCCTTTCCCCTTGGAAATCAACAATTATCTTCTGTAAATTGATTTCTTCAACCCACCAAGTTTCACATCAAACACTGGGACATAAAAATCATCTCACTTTGGTTTATAGCGTGCACAAGCTTTTACCTCTGTCGTTACCAATTCCTTTGTGCAAACACACATCTTGATCCTTCGGAAAATCAGAACATATCGTTCCTTTCATGTTCTCTGGCCTGTAATCCTTTTAATTATATTTTCAATGCTCTGATTTAGCTCCTTGTGTTTGAACTTCAGTAGGATTAAATTACACTGATAAGGACCCAATAAATATGTGGCTATTCTTGATAACTAAAAGTCAAAACTATTCTAAGGGTCTGTGCATGATTCAATTGAAAGAAAAAAAGATTTTGAAAAAAGCTCTTATGTAGAAGAAAAAAATACTCTTAAATCATTTCTGAAGGTAAAGGCTGAAATGCATCTTTGGACAGAAATATTAATTTCTCTACATTATTTTTTAATATAGGGATTAATTAATGCAAATGAATATGGAGGCTATAGATTAATGTGGTAGAGTTCTAAACATCCTCTTATCTCCCCATCCGTCCGTCCGTCCGTCCGTCCGTCCGTCCATCCATCCATCCATCCATCCATCCATCCATCCATCCATCCATCCATCTTCTCAGGGACCCTATCCAGCTCATTCCAGGGACATGGTGTCCAACAAAAATCCTTGAGGGGAAGGTACACTGAAACCTTTTTCAGGTAAAATGTATCTGAATCAAAGGGCTGAATTACCTAAAGGCATCATTATTTCATTCAATGTGTTTTGAAGCAGAGACACATTGAAAAAGGTTCAGGATAAAAGCTGTTGCTTTTACGCATCTTCTAAAGGGGATTGTATATGGATCCAGTATAGATCCATACTGGATTGCTTTGAATATGGGAAAGGCTAACTCTGAACCACCTCAGCTACTTATTTTTAATACTGAGGAGCAGTGACTGTCTGTGCACAAACCGGATAAGTTAGCCTTTGATGAATGAAAAAATAACCCTGTGTATGGATGCTGTTTTTCTTAGAGGAGCAAATACCAACTATGTGGTTAAATTAACTTAGCCTGCCAGTTGCGGCTTTAAACTATTTTACGATGGACAGACTCTCAGTCAGTCCTTGACATGCTCATAAGTTTGTGAAATGTGGTTGGAGGACTTTATCCAGGCACAACAATCTGGGGTGTGTAGCTAAAAGATGTTTGCTCCAAAAAATTTTGGTAAATTGTAATTCTGCTTATTTACATAGGGCTGCACATTCCTATTAATATATATAGCCTAAAACTTTAAGCATATAACATTGAAATTTCCCATTTGAAGGGAAATCCCCTAGTAGTTCTATCTGACATCAAACATATATCTTAAACTTCTATGTTTTTAAAGAAAGCTATGAAGATTACTCCAACATTTCTCAACCTTGCATAAACTTAAGGAGTCCAACTACGAGCTACAGCAATTGCACTAAAATGACTGCCATAAATCCTGCTTAGAACAAGTTTAAATGGCATGCAGTAGACACTGCAAACGATGTGGAGGTTGAAATAAAACAGTTTTGTTTGAGAAGGACATTCATTATTTTTTGTGTATTTATTTATGTATTGTTTTTAAATTTCTTTAAGCAGGTTAACATATTAGATTTTTACTTGTCTTAAGGAAACACACCCCTACCTCCCCACTTCCTGGCCAGGGATTAACAGCCAAGATGTGGCCAGGACTATACAGTATCTATCTAATGTATATTGGTAACATTTTAAATGTTGAATGATTTTTGAATCATTCTTTTATGTAGTGTTGATAAGCAGAATATGCAATTCTTGTTTTGGTTAAAGTATCACAAAGAATGACACAGTATGATTCCATAGGCTTCGGTAGCTAGAGATTTTTTTTTAGGAAAAAAATCCCTGTAAATTGTTTTGTTTGGAGAATTAAAGAGGAAATCCACAGCAGGCTAGAGCTCAAACTCTGCATTGTTTGTTTCTTATCTTGAACAGCTTGGGATTTCATTACATACAGCATGTTCACACACACTGTCCAAATGCTGAGAGAAAGCCAAGTGTCTTAATAAAGTACAACCACAAAGACTTTTGGTTGACAAGTCTCATGGGAGAAGTAAAGGAGTTTATATGTAATGTGCCAGAGGTAGGACGTGCTCTGTGGGTGCGTGAGGCTCCCATGTGTTGTTTAGGATGCAGTTTAGACCTCCAGTCTGTTGCTGCCTCCAGGCTGCCCAGGCTCAGCTCAACTCCACAGGCACTCTTTCTCTCTTTGTTTATCCATCTTGCCTCCACAGATTCCCACAGCAGAGAGAAGAGCCCTGACCACTACTCAAAGAGCCGATGTTTGATGTAGCCTGCTAGAAGCAATGAAAATGGGAGCCTTTACAGAAACTGTTCGTTTATGTGGTT
Source organism: Cyprinodon variegatus (assembly GCF_000732505.1). Classification (NCBI taxonomy): domain Eukaryota; kingdom Metazoa; phylum Chordata; class Actinopteri; order Cyprinodontiformes; family Cyprinodontidae; genus Cyprinodon; species Cyprinodon variegatus. The sequence continues at coordinate 1,050,572 of NW_015150561.1, forward strand.
AGGATCATCTTTTTTTTATCATGACTCTAAGCTGTGACAGCAATGTTTCGTCTCTTTTTTAGTTTGTACTATGTATGTTAAATAGAGTGAAATAGAATCTGTGCTTTTATGTGAGGCAACTTGAAAAAAAAATGCATTTATAATAAATGTACCTACATGTAAAAACTAAATAAGAGACAATCCAATAAAACTTCCTCACGAGGGGAATGAACTGTGAAGCTGTGCAGGCTCCTTTTCATTCTCAAAAATTCACATATGAAACAGCCTGCAATATGACAAAGAACGACATGGAAAGAGATCAGCACCCTACAAAGTCTAGCTCTTTTTGTCCCTTTTGTTCAGACTTGGATATGATATTGCAAAAAAAGGTAAAAACAATCCACTGGACTTGGTATCTAAGTTTGAAGATGTTTCGCTTCGTATCAGGGAGGCTATTTCAATTCAATGGGAGGTTGAAATGATAGCGGGCAGGAACCAACTCTATTGCTGCATTGTAGGTTTTTGGGAGCTGAAACCTGAGTATACACCCCTCTCCCCACCCCCCCGTTTGACTCAGGTTTCAGCTCAGTTTTTTTGGAATGACTATGACCTGGATGACTTAGAATCTTCACCAGTATATTGGATATGACACTTCAACCGATGGAAATTACTTTTTCAGTTTCAGTCTGGCTGTTCACTTGTCAGGTTTGGAGAAGCTAGAAATCATTAGATCACCGTAGATTTCCCTGTTAATAAGATGTTGGGTGAATATTAGACTGGATTGAGCAAGCTGTTATATCCACAGGAAAACACAATAACTGAATGAAGACATTGTTCAGAGTCATTACTATTGCTACCCACCCCCTTACCAACTTAACACTTATGTAAATTTACCTTCCCTTTGCCATTTCTCATTTTCTTCAGAATATTGACAAAGATCAAGTTTTGCCCTTGCCAGTAAAAATGGAAGTAAGAACCCATCCTATAAATATTTCATAAATCCCTCTGTAGCAATTAGCTACTGTGACTGATACTGCCAAAAAGCAAGCAAGCCAAATAAGCTTTGTCATCATAATAAACCTTACCATGTCAGTGATGCTCTGTCTGGTCTTTGGGGGAATGGCCTGGCTCTCACTCAGGGGCCTGTTCTGTCTGCACTGTTGGGTTTCTGTTGCCATCATCTTAGCTGTTTGTCTTACTCATAGTTTCAGCACTAACATTCCCATCTTCCCTGCAAAACCAGAAGCGGCATTAATGAGAAGAAGGGCACAATTACAAGATTTATTCAGTGCTTATCTGACGATATTTCATATATTCGTCATATTCTGCATTTTTTATGAGTTGGCATTGTTTAATAGTTGCTTTTAATTCTTAATGCTAGACTTTTCCATATTTGGCTCTGAAGGTTGTGTTTAACATACTAAGGAGGACATAGAAAAGATTTGCTTATAAGATATATATTAGCCAATGTGCTTTTCTACAAGCTGGGCCTCAACCCTTATTTGCTTCTGATGTGAAATAAATGAAAGACTTCTTAATTTGTGTCTTGATCGATTCACAGCTTTATTCGCAGCTGAATTAATGCAGAGAATTTTAGGAGCAGGAATCGTCCTGGTTAACTTTTGGGCCACACTTCAATCAGAAATCTTTAAAGAGAAATACATTTTATTCCCCTCCCATACATGCTAATTATTAAATTAACTAATATACTGCTTTTCTATTTGTACCACCCAATTGTACCCTATCTGTCCCATTCACCCAACCGGATTCACAATATTCACACACTCATACTCTAATAAAACAATCATACTGGTGTCAAAAGGTGGTAAAAAGAAGAAATTGCGCTCCAACTTCTCAATTGGATGTCAACTAATCTTTCACCTGAGCCAAAGCCAGCCCATAGCTATTACTGTTGGGGTTTTCTTTCTCTGTTTATTTTTATTAAAAATGTGTATTTCCTTTATCTTAAACATAAAAAAAAACTGTTAAAGAGGAAGTTCTGAAAAATCTAATATTTTAAATGAGCAGGCTGTATGTAGAATGCATGCTAAAAAATAGTGTTGATTAAAATGATTATTTCAAACTAACTTTTTTAAGTAAAATCACATCTGCATAGACCTTCTAAAGGGGCCTTCTGCTTATAATAGGTGTATCGTATTCTTATTTCTGAAACGTAATATTTTTCTATGTGTGAGTACATTTATCAAATCTTTGTGGGTGAGTGACACAAGTAAGAATCTTTGATAGTTATCACTATGCAGCAGACCTGCCCCGAGACTCAGAGGGAACATAGGCCAGTTAGCCTATTGCAGTATATTTTTTACAGTAGTTTGAACCTACATATGTTAAGCTACGACCTGCATGCTGAGATAACACGTTTCCTCTCTTATGCTTGCTGTGGTCCACATCGACACACCAGGTTGACACAGCAGAGGAGAAAGGACTGTGGTGAAAAATAAATATGCAGCAAACTGTGCATGCCTTTTCAAGGTTTTAACAAATATGTTGCATCTTCCCAGGTGCAGAGGTATGAGTCATTCACGAGTATATAAGCTTAGTACATCCCTACATGTCCTATCTTCCCAAAGCTTCTTCAATATATTACAGGGACAGATGTGTCAGGTGATGAGAAAAAAGTCAAGCGACTTACACCAATCATTTGCTGCTTGACATCTTGAGGGTTCAGCAGCATCATGTTAAATCTGGGATATATTGAGGTAAAGTGTTGCTCGGGTTTTCTTTGAAAGGACAGACCTCTTCCCACACATCAGCTGTTAAATTCACTGAACTGAAAATCAGTTCTCCACTTCCTTAAAGACTCTGCCATGTGTGCCTGGCTAGCATGTGTGAAAATGTTCCATTTTTGATTAAGTGTTTCTTGCATTATATTCCTCTGGGTTCTCTTCATATTTGGTAATGCTTTGTCTTCCATTGGTTTGCAGCTTATGGCTTGAGTGCTCTGGCAATTTCTGCAGCTATTCAGTAAAACCACAGTGAGCTACTGTACAGCAAATGTTTAAGCTTAGGCAGAGTTGGCCTTGGAGGTACCAACAGACACTCATCATGGATCTTGGAGTTGGGTGATCAGTTTTTCTTTTTTGAGTTGTTTCCCTTATAAGAGGTTATGAGAGGTATTGTGTTAGTAATTGTACAAACTAAAACAAACAAGAAAATGTCAACAATAATATACGAAATGTAAATCTTTCCATCCATACAGTTCATCATCTTTATTTGTCTCTGGCAATCACCTTGGACAAGTTGCTGGTCTGAGATGTCAAAGAAAATATATTACTCTAGGGTTTGGGCCATGGCTCCAATCGAATTTTTTGTAGGTCTTGGTGGATTATACATGTGTACCAAATTTCATGATTCTTAGTCAAGCAATTATATGGGGTTGATTTTCTAATTTTATGACAAAAAGTCAGAATTTAATGGTTAGCCACAGCCACATTCTTTAATGTAAAAAAATACTTTGTTAACTTTTCATCCCCAATGCATGAAATCTATGCATAGTGAATTTGAAGATTGTAAATCAAACACTCTAAGAGGAGCTTGCTCAAAGCTCCTCCTAGCATAATTGAGAAAATGGAACATTTAATCCAAAATGCCTGCCTTCCTGTGGGGTTTGGATCATGGCTCCAATAGACTTTTTTGTAGATCCTGGATTCCTACACGTGTGCCAGATTTCACAATCCTAAAAGTATGTGAAAAGCCTGGCTTGGGGCTGGGGTTTTTCAGTTTTTCTAGGGAACTAGAAAAATTAAGCCAACAAATGTTGAGCTGGATTCCTTTGTGGGGTTGGACTAGTATCTATCATAGTCATTCTGGTGCAGATATAATGATCTATGTGGAAATTACAGCAAAACATATGATCATGGCAGAACACCTCTCTTTGCCATGGAAACAGCTTTTAACTAAAACTCTGTGTCTTAAACAAAGTAAGAACAACATGGTATCTCCCTTCTGACTTAGTTTCAAGTAGATGATGTAAATGTCAGAAAAGGACCCTCCCAAGTGAAGAAAGTGTCTCTCTTCTCTCAGGGGCAAGGGCATCGATGATGTCATAATTTGATTGGCCAGAACCCAAAGGGGCTCAATACCACCAAACCTGGTTAACTTTGGATCTAACTTTGGGGCCTGACCACGCCCCCTCAACATAACTTGATAACTTTTATACTCCTTTGCCTTAACTACATATAGACCAAGTTTGAAGCCATCCATCTACTCCCGCTTATTCTGTCAGGGTCGTGGTGGGGCTGGTCTCCATCTCTGGCAGTCTATGGGTGAGAGGCAAGGTACACCCTTGACAGGTTGACAGCCTGCCCCAGGGCAACAATTTTTTCAATTCAGTTTATTTATATAGCAACAATTCACAACACATGTCATCTCAAGGCACTTTACAATTCACCAAATCATACAGTCAAATTGATTCAAAGTTTTCTATCTAAGGAAAACCAGTTGATTGCATCAACTCATTGACTCGAAGGAAATCCCTCACACTAAGCATGCTTGTAGTGACAGTGGAGAGGAAAAACTGCCTTTTAACAGGAAGAAACCTCCAGCAGAACCAGCGGCCATCTACCGAGGCTGTCTGACGGGGGATTCAAGGAGACAGAAGCAGAGATAGAAAAGGCAACTGTAAACCAGCTTCACAGGCAGCTGCATCCAGTAAACACACAACCAGGGCAGATGAGCTCAAGGGCCAGCTCCCATTTTAGAGGATGAAGAGAGAACATCCAACCAGTCACAGTCAGAGAAGAAGGATTACACTGAATGGGCCAATCTTTAACATCTATAAAAAAAAAAGGCGTTGATGGCAGCAACATAGCTGATATTTCTCTCCATGGTGGTGTCACAGCCAAACATGAACAGACCAGATGAAGCAACTATAAGAAAAAGTAGAGAGAGCATATCGTTAGAAATTGAACTAACAAATTCTGCAGAGTCACACAACACAGCACAGAGACACACAAAAGACGTACAAGGCAACTGTGCTCAAACTGCGCCACCGTGATGCCCGATGTTTGAAGCTAATTTCTCAAAATTTCTAGAAGTCTGTTAAAGTCCAACATGAACAAAATGAAAAATTGAACATTGACCTGAAATGGCCAACTTCTTGTGGGTTTTGTGGCATACCTTAAAGAGCATATCCTCATGAGCAGCAGCTACATAAGGGGTAATTTGAAAAGATTTACCAAAACTATGACACTGGCAAATACCAAAAAATAATAATTGGCCAGGCTTTTGTTAAAAAAAAAAAAAACAACAGGAACTTGACTATGATTTCACACATTCACAGGATGAAGACATTTATATGATAAATATATAAATGTTATGGAAAAGGATGTGAATAATGACAAGTCTATTTCCATCCAAACACTGTGATTCATAGATCTCTTTCTGTGTGCAAGACTTGCAACTATTATCAAAAGCTCATATGAACCCAGTTTTCAAAGAAAAATCCAACCCCTTTGCTCTTAAGCGGCTGCATTTCAGGTACATTTTTAGATTTACTAATGCGTCGTCATACAGCATAATGTCTGGTATTATTAGAAGGGTGAGTCATTATTTAAGATGGAGTCTGTCTAGCTTTGATGACGTTTATATATCCATTTATCGAGTATAACTCAAGAAATTAGACTGACTGATGAGAAGTTGCCATGAGGTTCAAAGTTAAGAAGTTTAACTATAGCCATAGATTCATACTGGGGACTTTATAGGTAACTGTTCCTCACATTCTGCTTCTCTCCCAAGTTGAATATGCATGTTCAACCAGGCAGGAGTTTCTAAGTCAGTCCTCAGGGAGAAGCTTGAAAAAACCACTGTGGTACAGTTTGTTTTGTAAAGTGCATTTAGAGGGCCCTCTGCCCTGACACTGAAGCGGTAATGAAATTATATTTTCAAGATGGTCCAAACAGCTTGCATTGTGTAACCTCCAGTAACAGGTCAGCCTCTGTAGTATGAATGTTCCCCTACATGTTGATTTATAAACACGTCACTTGTACAGTAAACCTTGACGAAAAAGACTAAATAGTAGACCAAAGATGAACAAATCAACACATCGTGCAAATTACTATAAATGTAAAAGATCTAAAATACACATGGTAGTGCTTATTGTACTCCTTATGACAATATTATCAAATCACAACAATAGAGGTTTGGTAATAATTGTGTTATAACTCCTTCTTGGATTTAAACATATTTGACCTATATGTTTTTTCTTTTTTTTCAAAGTTATTTTTGAAAAACCTTTAGAAATTGTCATCAATTAAACATTAAAGAGTTCAGAGTATACAGAGTATGCATTAGGGCAGTATATCTCTTTACGAGCTGTACCATGTAACATGGATTAAGAAATGCAGTTATTCTGTGCTCTGTGGTGATTTTAAACGTTTGCTTTGGGGTGAGTGTTAAATTTTGCAAATATTTCCTCCCTGTTGAACACTGATGTGAGGCTTTCAGCTGGCTGGTGTGTATTCAGGTAGAATGATATATGAGAGGGAGGCAGGCATGAGTGATGGGCAGCAAATCACATTTCAGTGAGCGCAATCTCTGCCTTGACTTTCGTGTTTCATAAATGATGCAGGGCAGGCAGAGGAAAACATTTGGATTCCCCTGGAGCAAAGACAAATACCTTTTTATACCTCACTTTTAAAAGCACTTAAACATGATGTGAATATTCTTGTTGACTGTCAGGGCACATAGTAGAGGATTCTGTTGAGCTTTTACTAGAGTAGGATGAAAATACCACTTGCCTTGTTTAACTTTGACCTGAAAAACACTTATCTATTTTAAAACGGGGCACAAATCCACCACCAGCAGGTCTAGAGCTTTAGCTTTAGTAGGGCAATGTGGGGATAGAGAAGCCAAGTTTGTACAGGAGGTCAGGATTCAAGCAGACTGCCAATGAAGCAACTCTTATTTATGATGGCTTCTGTCATGAAAAATTATACATCCAAAATAATGTGCTAAAAATAACATTATAGAATAAATGTAACTACTTTCTTTATTATTAAAGGAATTAAGACAGCATTGTAAGAAGGCTCTGAGTTGATAAAGCGGTGAAATATGCAGTTCTTTTACTTTCTGAATAATGTGGTCCCCACTGCATCCATTTGCTAATTATTTGGCACATGGTTTTGTTTTTTGAATATTTCTCATTTTTTATTTGTGTGGAGGAGGTAAATGATTTATCTTTTTTTTATATCTTTAGACATTGAAAGAGGAACACTAGATGTGTTCTAATCAGTGTTTTATATCTAAACCTCTCTAGTTGGCATACACAATAAAGTAAGTAAAACATTCATATTCACAACATTCACAATTTGAAAATGTATATTAGAACATGTCTTTTACCATATAAAATTAACATTATAAGTAAAAGGCATTTTAGAAGAAAACAGTGCCTGGGGGGCCTGTTTTTAAGTTTTAGAAATTGAGAAAGAATACATTTGAGCAATCTGTCTTATTGTGATCACTCAACATACAGGCATAATGCTGCTCAGGAAAAAATACATTCCGTATAAGAGATTAAAGGTGTAATGGAGGATCTTCTTTTTCCGGGTGGATCATCAAATAAGCGGTCCTCCTAATTGTCAATCATTCTGGTGATATGTTTACATAAGGCCGACCGACGTGTTTGTCCCAATTTTCACTTACCGGTGGTGAGTCTGACATAGCAAAAAATTACAAACCTTCATTTGTAAAGTAAGCTTGTATGAGCAATGCAAACAGCAATTTTTACATAGTGCGTGCACAAGGAGAAATGGGCTCGCGCACGCTCTCACACACGTTTAATAGGCATTCCATCTCGGAAGCAGGTACAGGGTTGTGAATGTGCATTTTTGTTTAAAGGAAAGAGGGTGGGTCTTTACAAAAATGCGCGAAAATCCTCCACTATACCTTTATACTATACCTTTTACTATTTTTTGGAAGGTGTCTGTATTAACTGTTCAGCAAAAGTAAGAAGTCTTATAAACATGGCACTGGATAAAACTGGTAAAATTGATTATCCACAGTAAAACAAGGGATGTATCAGTATGGGCTAAAAGACCACTCCGCCTTGAAGAATCCACTTTCTCCAAATTAATAAAAACAGCCAGATTACAGTTTGTAGAAGCTCTGAGGGACAAAGATACAAATTTTTGAAGATATATCCTGAGGTCTGAGGATCTCATACCTCATGGCAACCATGCTACCTCTGGTGAGCTCATGGAGGGCTGTGCGGCCCTCCAAAGAGATTCCACCCCACACCACTACTCACCTACTGCCAAACAGGACGTGCTGAAGGATCGCTGTCCACGGAGTCTCTCGACTCTGTTACGTCTGTCAAAAGTTCACAGTGTGAAACTGCTTTCATCTGTTAAGAGCACAGTGGCAAATATGCCATATCTGGTGTTCTCAGGCAAATGGCAAGCGCTGGCACAGTTGGGCTGTGAACAGAACCTCCATTATTGAACGTCGGGCCCTCATACCATCCTCATGGAGTCGGTTTTGAATGGTTTCTGGCATGCTGGAGGTTTCTGCAGGGCTCTGGCAGTGCTCCTCCTGTTCCTCCTTGCACAAAGGCTGAGATAACGGTCCTGCCTTTGGGTTGTTGCCCTCCTACAGCCTTCTTTACATCTCCTGGTAGTGCCGACAGTCTCTGGACACTTCTCACTTAATGTGGGTGGTGATCAACCTTCAGATGCATACCACCACCGTCTGGTATCAAGTATAGCAGCTTCATCACGGGTTTTAGATTTGAATACATACATTTCTTATTCATATTTGTAAATTTGTGATACTTACTCATAAATTTGTAATTCATACTCACAAATCTGTGATTTGTACTTGCTTCATTGCAACCTTTGTAACTTAAACAGTATTCATAGCTTCTATATTAATATCATATCAGGTTAAATATTTGATGTCGCATGGAACCAGGAGCTGGCAAAAACCCTCAGACCCCTAGCATACATTTTTCTTGTCATCTTACCCCATACATTTGATATGATAGAAATCAGCTGGGAAAAGAAAAAAATTGAAAAACTAAAAGAAAGCGTGCAATTATTTGCTCTAAAATTTCGGGACACTGTCTCTTTGTATAACAGTTTTTTGGGGTTGACAGCTCAAATTTTTATCGACAATGGCAGAAAAAGCACAATTCCATAAAAAGAATAATAAATAAAAAATACAGTAACCCTACAACAAGATACTCTCACCACCTTTGTTTCACAATGGGCATAATATTCATTTTGGTCATTTGCAAAGTTCAGTTTTTTTTGCTCCGAACAAAAAGTTTTCCATTACATTACATTGTGTTCCAATGTCCCATTACACCAGAACAAAACATGTAATGATTCCTCTTGAAGAAAAATAATCTTACTAAATAAATAAAATCCCTCTTTGCTTTAGCCAACACTTATGGAATCCAGAGCTAAATGTTATAGCATGGCTTTAATTTTATGGTTTCAAAAACTTGGAATTTTAAAACAGGCATGTAGAATTGTTTTAATTCAGTCTATAGGCACTGTGAGTTTGGTAAATCATTATATATATTAGTCAACATCTATCAAAAAGCGAACAAACTGATCCTTAAGGACTGGTGTAGAAGAAATTTGAACAGATAACTCAAAAATATGCAAAGAGATGATCAACAGGAGGAAAACAATGCATGCAATAAAAAAGACATTTCCCTTTTTATGACCCACTGAAATGAACTATGGAGGCAGAGGAAATTCCGGGAAAATAGCCAATGCAAACAGATGGTAGAGAATGCACCAATAGACACAAAGGAGATGAGTAGAATGAAAATGCCGAAGTGTTGCTTATACTAGTTAGGAACCCAGGTTATTGCCATGCAACACATAAAAATCAAACTAGAAGAAATAAATAAGTTCAAATCAAAAGACATACATGCAGATAAAACCTCAATAATATCATATAACAATCCCCTTATACCCATTTAAGGATTATTAAAAAAAATACACTTATTTGAATGATTAAAAGCAAAGTGATATTTTGAAAAGGTGTGCCTTAAGTCTAACTATGTGTAGCCATTTTCTGATCCATTGCAATTGTCCAAATCATTCTGCTTTTACAGAGCTAAATATGATCGATTTCTTTTTGGTGCTGCATGATGTCACTATAATGTTTTGGGATTTTTTCAAGTGAAAAAAAAAACAAAAACTTGCGGATGAGTAAAAACAAATGCCTCTTGTTAATTTTCTAAAAACATAAGTAATTACTTTCGACACACAGGTGGCAGATTCTTGATTATCAATTTTATTTAATATAGCAAAACACATCAGAGGGCAGCTTCAATAAACCTTTCTGGTTTTATCATGTTTTGTCAACTTGCTTTCTAGCATATCTCTAAACGCCTTATTTCTTTCCCCCTTTTGCCAATACACTCAAGTTCTATTAGACATTAAAACCCTATTGAGAAAAAGAAGATCAAGAGAAGATGAGAGAAAGAGGCAATGGGGGAAATGGGTCTGCCTATGTTGCAAGATTACTAATGAGATGTTAGCATCAGTAGAGAAGTCAGGTAGCTAGGTACTCACAAATGGATAATGATACATCTCACAATGAGGGTCAAATGCATAGTGGAATTGAAAAAAGAATCATAAAACATTTAGCTTTTTTTACAACCATGATAGACAGTACAATAGCCACTGCAGCACTATGAATGTATACTTTTTTAGTCCATTTAATGATTCAAAAAACTGGAAAACTGTGTAATGCTGAGTTTAAACTAAACCTAATTGTTGACCAGGCAAAAAAATAAAGAAACAAATAAATAAAATAGATAG
>NW_015150561.1:1061452-1063441 GCF_000732505.1 Cyprinodon variegatus
AGATAGATAGATAGATAGATAGATAGATAGATAGATAGATAGATAGATAGATAGATAGATAGATAGATAGATAGATAGATAGATATGGGTTGGGAGTGCAAACAAAACATTTTAAATGCAATTATTGAGTATGTCGATAACATGTGCAAAAGTACTGTGGGTTGCACAGTGTAGATAAAGATGTGCTACAGACTGTAACCATGAAGAGTTTGGGAGACCATCATGGATTTATTTTTCATGTACCAACGCCAGCTCCAATTTACCACTACTCTAAAGAGAACTAAGATTGTTATTGGGTAAAGATGCAGTCAGTGGAAAAGACCTTATCTGTTCTGTCGAAATTAGTAAGAATACAATTAAGGACCTATTGCCTAAGATTGTTTGAAGGCACAAACACAGAGAAATACCTTCTGGCAGAATCATCCCAACTGAAAGCAATGTCACTCCGAGACAGCCAGACTCACAGAAAATGAAGCTTCTAGATAGATAATTTCTGAGGGGTTTTTGTTTGTTATTGTTCAGATTTTTAAAAAAAATGAAAACAAATTTTTTTTCAAATTCAATTGAAATAATAGGAATTTTTCTAAAGAAATTAAATAAAAAATTTTTCAAAAACAACATTATGCCCAAACTTTATTTTTTTGTTGTTGCCAATGATTGATTAGCACAGAGAAATTTCTACACCTTTGTGGATACAAAATATTCATGACTAGATTATTGAAGTTGTTTTTTGTATTCAAAAATCAGGTTTGTTGCCAGCTCCCCTTCTATTAGATCTCACAATTGTAGTTTAAGGTATGCATGGAAAAATGCAATTCACCTTCCGGGCGGGTCTTCTCTTAAGTCCATCATGGCCACTTGGAAGAATCCAAATTTAGTCTAGTGCAAAGCAACACAGGGACTATGTAGAATCTTAACCTTTTAACACTCACATTCACTTTGAGTTTGTAAGGGTGTAGGTTGCAGCTCAGCTCAGCGGGGGTTCTGTGGGAGCTCACCAGCAGAGAGGGGCAGAAAGCAGGCAGAAAGACACCTCAGGTAAAAACGTCTGGCCAGGACAGAACCGGGTGCTATTTCAGTTGATCAAACAGGTAGAAGTTACTGTCTACACACCCATTAAAAACAGTGAACAGTACCAACAATACAGTAAGTAGTTTTTTTTTTTTTAGCTCAAGGCTTCTCAGAAACCACTACCTCGCCAGCAAAGTTGGTTTCAGCTCTGGAGTTTCTACCACATGGAACGTGATGTTCAAATGGAATATTGGGCTCTCTTCTTGCTCAACCAAAGTACAATGGAAGAGCATGAATACGTCCCAGATTTGGTTTAAAACTGCTGTCCTGCGTTGTGACATCAGAAGGATGGGATGCAGTTAAAATGTATTCGTCATTCGATTCCACAATTTTCCATTTTTCTTTTATTTTTAGATAAAACTGAGTTCCTTGAGTCATGTCCTTGAGGTCTGGTGTCCTGCACCTTTTAAATGTGCCTCTTGTTCCACACCTGAATCAAATGAATTTCCTTTTAGTATGCAGTCAGGTTATCCTGAGTCCCGCTACTGACCTGATTATTTGACTCAGCTGCAAGAGAAGGTTTTTTACTGGTGTTATGTGCCCCCAGGCACATTATGATTTTTGTCCATTTCTTTTCTTCGTTTGCTTATAAACTTTAGTTGAAGGATCCTTTTGTTAATATATTTTAGGATTCTTTAGTATATTAATTATGTTAATTTGCGGTGCTGTCGTCCGCCTATAAATAGGCTGGCCTTCAGCACGTTGGTGTGCCTTGTGTTCCATGCGTGTTCCTTGCGCGTTGCTTTTTTTCCTACCTCGTTTGGGACGCCGCTTTCCACCTGTTCCTTTTGGTTCCGCACTTGTCTTTCTGCTGCGGCCTGCAGCGGACGATCCAGCTTGCCATGCGGTATTTTTGTTAACCGTTTTTTCTTGCTTTTTTTCTTGAGTTTTTGGCCTGGCGGGACCGGTAGTCCTGTT
>NW_015150561.1:1065673-1074592 GCF_000732505.1 Cyprinodon variegatus
GTTTTTTTTTTACTTTTGGGGCACGGGATTTGAGGGCCTTTTTCTTACTCTTCTCTTCACAGAACATCAGAAGAAGCTGACCAAGAAAAACTAATTGAAGAGAAGTGCTAAATAAAATAATTCTTTTGAACCCTCATTTGTTGTCTCGTGTCCTCAAATATGTTGTGTCCTTAGCGGGACGTAACAACTGGATAAAAATAACATTTAGCAATCTAAAATGTTTTAAGCATTTTTTAACCAAGCTAGCAATATGAAGGAGATCATAAAAACCATTAAATACTTTTGTGTGATTTAATTTCTTCCTTTCAAGAGCACCCTGCCCAATACAAGCAGTACAATAAAACAGGAATTACAGCAGTCAAAAAACATCTATATTTCTAAAATAATTGGGTATTTTCAGTTTGGAAGCATTAATGAGCAGAGAAAAAACCCACATTATCAGCACTTAACTTGCTGATTACTGGTCATAACCAACAGAGATAAAAATGAGTCAATTTTAACAATGGATCAGTTTATCATTAGCTGCAAAGGAACTAGGATTTTGGAAGCAGTTCCATATTTTGATGTAAGATAGAAAAAAAAATGTAGGTTGGGAAGAGAATTAAAGTAAAAAAAATATTCACCTTAGGGGCTGCTCAGTGGGTAGCACTGACGCCTTGCAGCAAGAACGTTCCTAGATCGATTCCCAGCCCGGGACCTTCCTGCATGGAGTTTGCTTGTTCTCCCTGAGCATGCATGGGTTCTCTCCGGGTACTCCGGCTTCCTCCCACAGTCCAAAAACATGACTGTTAGGTTAATTGGCTTGTCTAAATTCTCCTTAGGGGTAAGTGTGTGTGTGAATGAATGATATTTTGGGCTTTTAGCATCTGCATCTTTTTTTTCCCTTTAATTAGTGCATTCAGCTGCTGCCTTGAGATCACATGAAGAGGATTATTACTGTTCCCTCCATTTTTGTTTGAGTTGTTGATAAAAGTTATATCTGGTATCATTGTATAATTTTTATCATGTAAGAATTACTCCCACATCCCCCTTCTATTGGCAGCATTAGAGATCAGTATGTTGTATATAATAATCAGCAATCGGCCTTAAAAAAAACAACTAATCAGACAATCTTTGATACATAGCAGGATAAAGAGCTGTTTTTGCTGTTTTGTGGCATATGTGTACAACAAAACAAGCTTTTGTCATCAAATACATTTTGCTTTAACATTGAGCCGAGTATTTCTGGCCAATAACTTAGAAGCTCCTCCAAATTTCACAAACTGAATCCCTGGGTGAGTCAGATTCTTTAGATAATTGAAGTCGGAGACATTTTAGTTTTATTACGACTTCCTCTTCAGTGATCCATGGTGATTGTTAAAAGAGAGAAAAATCCCACAGCAACGACTCACACTCACTGCCTCTAGCTGCAACAGACTTCAAAGTGCATTACCAGTCACACTGAAGCTCTTTAATGAATCAACACTGGCAAGACTCATCAATATGAAGGCACTGAATAATGCCTTTAGTGCAGGCGCTTAGCTTGTTACCGTATTCATTCCTTCAGTGCTGATTGAAGAAATAGGGAAGTGTATACCCTATACTGCTACGGTACTCTCATTCATATCGTCAACCTAATTGAAGTCTTTGTAATACCTCAATTTGATAAATTATTCATAGAGATATTGACACTGTTCTAATGATCTGGTGATACTTACATAACGCTGGAACAATCGTGCATGAAATGCCTCATGAAACTATTTTCCTCTCATGGCACACTGTAAATGGAACCATGAAATGCAACACGGGTCCCTGAGCAGGTCTCTTACAGATAACAATACCTGTACAAGCACGTATCTCAGGTTGCTTTCTACTTCTTCTATTATAGATGATCTTTCTCTTAATTTTCCCTTTTTAATAATTTAGATCATTTAAAGGGGCAAATTAAACTAATCATCCTTCTTGTTGCAGTAAAAGTCAAGAGGGCATAATAGAATTTTGTTTTAATTTTTGGTCTGAAGATTGGCAGTGGAATTTTTTGCATATCTTGCCTTAAATATAAAGCAAAAGGACACCCTTTTTTCAGCTAAAAGTTTGCTGACTCATGATAATTTATCCTCGCAGCCAGTGACATTGGTGTCTTAGCTGCAGAGTAAAGGCAACGCTTTGCACTGTGATTTATTGAATGGGCCTACTGCAACGGGAAGCAGGGAGAATAAAGTGCTCTCACCTGGAATGTGCGGCTGACTGTGGTCTGAGGAGGATTTTTTTTTCCCTCGAGGTTTCACTGCTCACATTACTGTAAAAAGAGCCAATGAGGTCTGAATGATTCCATATTCATGAGTGAATTAATGAACAGTTGCAAGAATTGTGTCTTCAGAGGCAATTTAATTCTTAACATTTATCAGTGTTGAATATATGAATGAGGAAGGACAGAATAAAGTAGCCGAGCTGACAGCTTGTTCTAAATAATGAACATAATGGGTTGGTAATGTGCGTGTGTCTTTGTTAAGTGTGTTTAGCTAAAAACACCAGACATGTAATCTGCTGGCATACAGTCACCATTAAGGTGTTTTGCATTCAATGTCTCCTCTGCTTTTAGGCCTTTCAAGCTTCTGTATTAACATATGCATTGCAAAGCGCCCATGGGGCTAACAGCCTTTGCCAGCTGACCTATGAGAGTTGAGCAGGGCGGGATACTTTTGGTAATTTTTCATGTCAGATTATGTCTGAGATATGCATCACCTTGACAGGATGTGTTTAGTGTGTCCTCCTTTTCATTCATATTTAATGCATTGCAGCCAATCTTCCAAACTGGTTCAGTCGATGCTTAAGAACAAACTTAAATATGAGGACTTTATCACGCTGTGTCACCCTTCACCCTCGGCAAACAATTCAAAGGCTTAAATGTGCTAACTGGGGATATCCGCACTCTAAGACTCCTCTGATCCCATCAATTAAAGTGCAGGCTTCTTTTTATGGAAGGCTTACACTTTTTGTCCTCACGATTGCACTGAAAAGCCTGCTCTAAAGCTGTTCACATGACCTGGATGGTGGCTTTGCTGGCATCAGCCAACTGACACAACTACTATTTATTTATTCTAACAGGATAATAGTGACTGTCCTACATACTTGTAAAACATATGAAGTTACGGTATAAAGGCTACCTTTGGTTTTGCATTTTATGAACTGATTTAATTATTGAGATTTTTATACTCAAAACTGTCAAATAATGACCATCCTAAAAACAATTTTTTAATTATCTTGGTCTTTAAAGAATCAGAGAAAACACTGAATAATTGAGCTTTTTAACTAAGTGCCATCTTTAAAGCAAAAGTACTTGATATGGTAAGTGGATTATCAAAATCAAAGATTGAAAAATGTTAGTTTTCTTTTTGCTTTCACCAGTTTGAAAAATAAAATCTGTTTTATTTATGCGGCTGGTGAAATTGTGAAGCTATACAGAATCGTTCATGTCCTTTAAAAGATCAATTTAATTTTTTTGTCTTCAAGGAACTGCAACATAACTGTAATAATAAAAAAAACTTGATAATAAAATACTAAAGCCTAAAACACAGGACAGGAGTCATGCTTTCTGAAGTGGCTTGTGAGACAAACTCCAGTGGCAGCCCCATTTGAAATTCCAGTAAGCGCCTCATATATGTAACCTTGGGCTGTTATTAGTAACGAAGGGAAAAAAAAATATGTAAAGCACTTAAAATTAGAAGTTATGCTGATGGGAATTTTTTTTATATATTTATTTGCTATATTATATTAGGAATATTAGGAATTAAGAATATAAAAAAATTAAGGGCCTTATTAAAAGAAAAAATGCCATGTTATTATGCTGTTAGTTCATTAAAATCATGTTAAAATGTATGAATTTCTGAGTAATCTTTACAGATTCTGTCCTTTGAACAGCTACTGACCATCCAGGATGCACATACCCTGATCACACTGTGCCTGCTCTGCAAACAAATAGCCACCTTCTCTGATCTATCAGCAGTTAAGCGAGGCAGAGTGTGACTTTTCCTGCTCATAGCTGGGACGAAATGTGTCCCGTAGCACCTAATCTGCACGGCAACACCAACTGCTCTTTGTATAGCTAATGTTGAAGTCGCAAACATTTGTTTTTGGGCCTTGAAAGGTCTGAAGCTGCATCCCATTTAAAAAAAAACTGTACTTCCTAGTTATTTCAACTTTACAGTTGACTTTAGGCGACTTTAGTTGACTTTAAGGTGATAATATGGTTTTTCAAAAAAAGGTTTAGCTACATGGAGTCTCGGCGGAAGCTCAACTGAAGAAACTCATTGCTCTCCAAATCCATCTGCGACACAGCCAATCAGTTTTGAACCACACCTCTACGAAAGCCAAACAGCATCCAAAAGCTCATCTTAAAAGGCCTCCAATCCGCACTTGTCTGCTCCTGTGCGCACGCAGCGGATGCCCTATGTGACTTTATTCACATGACCCCGTTTCAACCCACCTCCAGCCCTTCTCCACCATCGTAGCTAAAGTTTCGTCAGAGTATTATTTCTTCCAGATCTCTTACTGCGTTCCCTGTCTCATCTCAACTGGTCCGGCAGAAGACTGCCATGTTGACCCTGGTTCTGCCAGAGGTTTCTTCCCAATGGGGAGTTTTCCCTCTCTACTGTCGCTTCATGCTTGCTCATCATGGACAGGATCGCTCAACCTGTGTTATCCAAACTGGACTTCCATCTTCCAGGTCCCTGAGTGAAGCTCTAGTATCAGCTCACGCAGTCCACTGGATCTCCCCTTAAAGCTCAGCAGGCGTCTCGCTAACCAACAGTCTACAGACTGACCAATTTCATCTCCACTCCACCACCAGTTTCAGGCCTGGGGGAAAACAGCCCTATTGTTTGTTCCTATTCATGCATATATATAAAAACTAAGCGCTATGTTTCCTGCCGAGGTTTGAGCGCCAAAGACAAGGTAATTGTATCAATACATTTCTCCTAATTGTTTTTTCTCTTCGTGTTAGTTTTTCAGATTTCAGAAATTTATATTATAGGGATTGCGGTGACTGATAACTGTCATGATTTATGAAGAGCTCAGACCCACATGCAGAGAGAGCAATTCAGAGAGACCAATGGAAAGGTTTAACAGGTTTATTTAGGAGTTTGTGAAGAATCCAGCGTTTCTCTGAACACTGCTCAATCGGAACTGAAAGGTGAGGGGAAGACAATGCAGTTAGTTCAGGCTCAGTAGGAAATTTGAATCTCGAAGTCGAATCTTTCAACTTGAAGAGGAGAATTTGGTAGATAACTCACATTTCCAGAGAAGTAGCTGACTCTAAGACTCCAGTCTGTGTGCGGTAGTTCCAGTGTTTGTCTGATTCGGTGGAGGGCGGACAGGGTTTACCCAGAATGCGGCTGTTTGTAGGCCACTCAGATTTCCTGCGGTACTTGAACGGGTTGTAGTGGAGATGAATCCCTTGCTCAGTGTGAAGCTCAAATGATCGCTTGAGGGAAAGTGGGTTCAAACCTCCAGTTTGAAACCTCAACTCATTTGGAAGCTCAGTAGATCCTTCCAGGGAGAGAAGGTCCAAAAAAATCCAGTTTGCAGGATGACTTCCTGCCGAGAGGCAAAGACAAAACAAGATTAAAACTCAGGTTGGCAAGAACTAAGTTTGATTCAGCAAACCTCAGCTTGGCTAGAGTACCCAAAACTGGCAAACACTCTGGCATCGAGGTAGTGGCATTTAGCAGCGTAAGAGCGCTCCGTTAATGAGGTAACTCACAGCAGGTGTGT
Source organism: Cyprinodon variegatus (assembly GCF_000732505.1). Classification (NCBI taxonomy): domain Eukaryota; kingdom Metazoa; phylum Chordata; class Actinopteri; order Cyprinodontiformes; family Cyprinodontidae; genus Cyprinodon; species Cyprinodon variegatus. The sequence continues at coordinate 1,071,425 of NW_015150561.1, forward strand.
AGAGAGGCAGACCAGAACCAGGCGACTCCTGGTGGAGGAAGGGAGACAAACACAGAAAAAACACATACACAGACAGGAATCCTGACAATCACTGATTTTCTTATGCAGTTAGCATGATAAGTTAGTTAAAGGCTGTTTTTTTTTATTTTGCTAATCATCTACAACTCTATCAAATATTTAATGTTATGATAATGCATGTTCGAATACATACTTTTAAAATAATAACATATAACTTTGCTTTTTTCTGCTTAGATATGGCTATAAAGAACTGTGTTTGTTTTATGTCTGTTGTAGTCTTAAACTTATAAAATGCATAACTTGAAAAGACCAAACAAGGACTTGCTATATCCAAAAAAAAAAATTTCAAAGAAGAACACAAAAACACTTTGCCACTTCATGTTTTTATGTTTCCTTTTTAGGTTTCAAATCTGAGTATGATTCTGTTGTTGCTGCTCGTTTTGATGTTGCAATGCTCCGCTCACTATTTTCTTATTCCATTGGGGTTTATTTAAGACTGAGCCACAAGACATTTGGCGCTGCTGGTTTTTGTGCTTTGATGAGCGTGTGAAACACTGAGTTGCAATTTTTTTGGACAAGAGGCAGGAATATGGAGCGCTGTTATTAGATTTTGCTGACATGTCTTCTTTGTCTTTCTATGTCCTTCAGGTTTGTGAAAAAAAAACCTGAAGTTTGCAATAAATTCGATTCATATGTAAATTTCTGTCATCAACAAATTTAATAACAAGTAACGGCAAAGGACAATGCACTACTGAAGTGCTGATTTTAGACCTTGACTTGCCTCTAAAACTGAATAAAATTAGTTTTAATGTTTCAGTCTTATCAACTAAAACCCACTGAACAAAAATTACACAATTTAACAAAAAGGCTGGGGATATATTTTCTTTTTTTTCCCTTTTTATGGCCTAAATTATGATATTCCATTTATTAAATTAAGTTAGTTTATAGTTAATGACACAGAAGTAAGCACTGCATTCCTCATAGACTTATTGTCTGAGTCCCTGAATTATAGCTTGAACCGAGGTTTATTGCTGGCACCGATGCATGGATTTATCTTAAGTTAGTGCTGAGGCTGTCAACTTTCTCTGCAGCGAATCCTAAGTGACTTTTATGAACATTATATGAGCTTTATCTAGAAAGTGCAGTGGACCAGAGAGTCTCAGCAAAATCAGTGATCCATTGCACCAAATTTTACCTAATATGACTTCAGCATTTAATGTAAAGTCATTGGAAGTGTCATAAATTCATATTCAGTCATGCTGGCACAAGATCTTTAAGATGCTTCTGAATCCAGTGTTCAGAAATACTGAATTACTGTGAACAAAGCAGAACCTGACATTTATTTCAGTCCAGCACACCACCTAGTGAGGATCTTTTCCAAAAGAAAGGCTCTCTGCATTAGACTATTTCTATTTCACTGTTCGTAAACAGTTCTTGGGTAGCATAACAAAAGGCACTTTTTGCACAGCTTACCCTGAAGATAGCCTGTAAAGATAAGACCACACAGAGCCCATAGTAGATGCCTCGAATGGTCTATTCATACTGACAAATAAATTTAAGTTTCACAAAAAAATCAGCATTTAAGTTAAAAGAATGAGTGCAGTAATATTTTTGCAACTTAGGTGAATTCTATAAGTCACTGCATGTCAGAAACATGTTCACAATTTCATCTTAGCTTATTGCTGCCATAGATGCAAAAAGAGACATAGTCACAAAATTGTTTTAACAAATGCATGCCTAAAACAACGAAGACTCTGTCAGTTTGGAAATGTTTAAATAGATGGATCTTTAAAATGTTAAAATATTGGAAGCTGTACTACATAACTGTTGCATTTTAACAGAAATGGTGCAGTATACAAAATACACCCTGTCGAAATAAACCTTACAATGATTAACCAAGCTGTGGATTTCAATGTTGCCATGCACTAACTCCAGGAGCAAATACACCATGAAATCATCATGTGTACTTTAGACTAGACGCAATACTATCCCAGTTTAATATTGAATGACTAAAAGAACACAACACCAGTGTCTTGCTTTTAGAACCTATTAAGTTTTTACAGTGGATTGCATTCACTTTAGTTAAGGATATATTAAACATAGTTGTCCAATCCTGAAAAGTTAATTCAGTTATAGTAAATAATAGAACAGAATAGAATAGAATTTATTTAGTTTTTCCACAGTGTGTAATGCAGGTGTTTTAAACAGCAATGGAAAGAAGAAGAAAATGTGCACTTTTCTTAAACAGCACACTGAGATTAAATTATGTGTGTAACTGAGTAGGAGGAATTAAAAATTGAATAAAATATATAACAATAGTGCATAAAAAACAACAGCACAAAAGGAAAGAATGTGAAATGAACAGAAGAGATGCAAACAACTTATTGAACTTGTTAGGAGATTATTCTCTGCATATATGTGTTTATTCATCTGAATATCTGTAGGCATATTACTTGTTCAAGGCTAATTTCTAGGATTCTACAGGTAACTTTTTTTATTTTCCATTAGAGGATGAAGATGGGATGCTTCCTTGTTCTGCTGTGAAATAGAGCTGCTCAAAAACCTTATCAGGAATTTCCCCTGTAAAGTATTGGCAAGGCAGAATCTGAATCTAATTACTTTAGCTCCAAATTTTATGGACAGTTGGAAATTTGCCTGAGTTTGGATTCCAATACAACTTCATCTCCTTTTTTCATCAATTAAATCCTTGTCAGACACTAACACAGGTTGAGTCAGCAAGGGTAAAACAAAAAGCTCACCTAGCAGTATTCATGAGACACATCCAGTCACATAACCTGCCTCTCCATATCCAAGTGGACCTTTCAGAGAGACACTTTTAGCCTGCCTGCAACTGCGGTTGGCTTCAAAGATTCATTGCGCTTTTGTACTCCCTCCTCCACACCATCTGTCATGCTTTTAAGGACAGCTAGGTACTTCTTGATTGACTGCTCCTCTGAAGTGAATAACAGGAAACATTCTCACTAGCATCACCTCCTCATAGCCTTGCCAAAATCAAAACTGTGCAAATTTACAACAAATTTCATACATTTCACACAGTGAGTGTGATAAATCATGTTGTGATTCATGCAATTAAGGCAACAACATCTCTTTATATTGTAACACTGTGCTCAAAGTAGTATTTGAATTTTT
>NW_015150561.1:1074602-1120071 GCF_000732505.1 Cyprinodon variegatus
TATATATATATATATATATATATATATATATATATATATATATATATATATAGTATATACACCTGGTAGATGCTTTAGATGCTCCCCATTTCTGTGAAAAAGACTCAAACAGACAAACAAGAGCTGAAATGCAATGTTTGTTTCTTGTTCTTTTTTACTTGAAAATTGCTGTTCACAGGTTTAAGTCCAAAATTACATATGTGCAGTTTTTTTGTACGGAGAATGTGCAAATCACTTTTCCTTTAAGTGCGTGGAGCTTATAGAGATATACACTTTACTTATACTAGAAGGTAGTTATACAAGTGTGATGATGCAGGGATGTTTGATACAAATATCAATCCCTGGAAGTCCCATGAACAGCAGAAAACAAGTACAGTAGATGCAAGGACTTCTTTAGAGTAGATTTTTATGAAAATGTCACTAAAAGCATCAAATGCTTCAGGAAACACCTTCAATCATTAGAAACAAGTTTGATCAAGTTTTATAAGAGAAACAAACACTGACAAAAAAAAAAAAACTTGACTTCAGTACCAACTATCTACAATAGAAAAGTTCACCTTGAGAGAACAAAGGAGTGTTAAAGCTTGGTTTTCACGACTATCTCGTTCCAGGAATTGCTTGTGATGTCCTCTATGTTAACTAAAAACCTGTGTATAAAGTGCACGAACAAAATGTTTTGGGGTTATTTTTGTACTGAATGCTACTTGTAATATTTGTTAAAGAAGGTTGTGACTCAGCAGGAAAAGAAGGTCTCGTCTAAACATTATTTTGAACTGTAGCTATGTAAAATTTGACCTCTGTGGCTCTATGATGAAAAAATACAAAAAGGCAAATCGTGAAATAAGTTTTGTCTTCACATTTGTAAGTGTGGCATTTAATTTGTACAAAATAAGCATGCAACAGATCAACCTGGCTGTGATTCACATTCTTAAGACCAGCATTGAGCTGTGGATCCTAGCAATCTATTTTTGTCCTCATATCTTTGTGCACTCCTCTGCACCTTAACAGCTGTGCAGAATCAGTCAGATCAGTGCCAAAGCTCAACCTTTGAATGCTCTGGGTCAGCATCACGGACGTTTGCCAAACCCCCCCTGCTCTTTGAGACCATATTGGGTGGGCTGCTTCTAGCCATCATGACCACCTAACTCCCTACCCTCCCACGAAAGAAGAAAAGAAAAGTTTTTGACCATGGAGCATTCAGCAGATGGCTGCCCTGAAGCAGTACAAGGTTCCACCATTTTCATCTACAACACTGAGTACCACTTTGAATATGAAAAAAAATTGTGCTTCCAGAATCAATAATGTTGCAGAATAACAAGGTAACAGCTGTGGCAGAAACTTGACCTCTTTAGCTAAACTAATGGTGGTATGTTGTCCTACCCTTATGAGTATAATATAAGGTTGTATTACCGGGGCAGATGAGGCAAAACAATTTATCAGAACACAAGAATCCATTTGCACTCATTCAATAAAAAAATAAAATAATAAATAAATGAAAAAGAAGCTTTTCACAGTTAACACATCCTCCCAACTGTCATCACATACTAAAGCTTTTTACACCCTTTGGTCATAAATTTTAATGTAGAGTCAGTTCTTCAATGTAATTTTACAGCATGTACTGTAAGCTAAGCCTAAGTATAGTTAAATGGCTTGGACTACTTGCCTGCTAAGGATGCTCTAAAATGTAAAAATAAACCTACATGTAGGAAAAGGATTGGTCCTGGTTGAATAAAAGCTCAAGACACACAGGGCCTGGCACATATAGGACTTAATTAATATCCTGTTAATTAATTAGTTTCCCACATTAATGGCCTTTTTACTGAGCGCTTATTTACATGAGCTAAAATATTTAAGATCTGGTTACTGGAGGTAATGGATTGAGGTAAACAACATCAGTTGTTTATCCTAATCACATCACTAGATGTGGAGATTTTAAACATTATTGTGTGTAATGTTTTATCTGAACTTTAGTGATCTTACATTGGTGAAATTTACCTCTCCATTTCAACCCATCCCCTTGGGGAGCAGTGGGGCGCCAACACGGGCTGCCTGGGGTGCATTGTGGGGTTAAGGGTCTTGCTCAGAGACCCAGAGTAACAGTCTGTAGGAGTAGGGCTGGAACCCAGTACTTCAAGATTCCAAGTTCTATGCCCTAACCACTAGGTCGTCACTCCCCAAACTAGGCCGCCACTCACCTAAGATTTCAAACTTCATTCTTACACAGGCGATTGGAAGTGAACTTATGCTTTCTCAATTTATATTTATCATACTATACATACTGGTGAAAAAATGTAAGAAATGAAAAAAATAATAATGAGGTTGCTCATTGGCACAGTAGGTAGCACTGTTGCCTTACAACAAGAAGGTTCTTGGTTTGATTCCCGGCCCAGGGCATTTCTGCATGGAGTTTGCACCTTCTCCCTGCATGCGTGGGTCCAAAAACATGACTGTTAGGTTGATTGGCCTCTCTAAATTCTCCTTAGGTGTGAGTGTGTGCATAAATGGTTGTTTGTCCTTTTTGTCTCTGTGTTTCCTTGCGATGGACTGGCGACCTGTGCAGGGTGTACCTCGCCTCTCGCCCACTGAGAGCTGGAGACAGGCATCAGCGACCCTGCTTGGGATAAGCGTGACGGAAAATAAATGGATGGAAAAAGAAATAATGTGACAAATCATTATCAAATGATTTTGATATAGCAAAAATGTAATTAATACAATTAATGATCATTTTATGAGAGGTGAAGCTCAGCAATTGAATTTTCTTTACCAAATTGCAAAGCTAGGGACCTGCAACAAAAATCCAAGGATCTCTCTCTCTCTTGGTACACCGTTGAATCATTATAGGGGATCTTAAGGCTTTCACGTGTATTATATAGTACTTTCCAGTAGTATATGTGCAGAAAACCTCCAAAGAGTGACACTTGAATCATCATGGAGGACTCCTTTCAGTGTGGAGTAGCGTCAGCTTTGTTACAATATAATCTCTGGAAGACGGGGCTTGTAATCTTATATCTAAGACCATGTCCAGCACCCTAAGGGGAAAGAGTATTTCATTGTCTTGTATATGTATTATATGTATTTCTTTTTTTTTTTTTATCACAAGCGAGCGGAGCAGCCTCTGTCTTTCTGGAGATAAGGCAAAAATCACCACAGCTTCAGACACAGACATGCCTCACACTTGGATGAAGCAGTCCACATTTTTTCTGTGAAGAAATTGAGGAGGCTCCCATCCTACACACTTGGCTCAAACATGTACATTATCTGCAAAAAGCAAAGTTGAGGCCCTATAGTATCCGCATCAGAATCAAAAGCCCTTAAAAACATCCCTGACATGCAACACTATTTCCGCATCCCCTCAAAATGCCTTATTTGACACAGTTTTTAAAAAAAATACCTTTTCAGGATGAAACAAAATGCAGCTGTTTTTTTGACAGATGACCTGCCTGCTTCTCTTAGCAATTCAAATACTGTTAAATTATGTTCCACTTTTTTTTTTAGGTAAAACAAAGCCATGCTTCCCCCCTCCAATCTTATTTTGGAAGCTGATTATAGTTACCTTTCTAACACTTTTTTGTTCTCAACTTGGCTTTCCTTAAAGGAAAAGTCCGGTCTGCAAGGAATAACCAATGGGTCATTATTTATTTATGTTTTAAATTTGTATGATTTTCTAAATGTCTTTATTGATGGTACGAGGATGGTTACAGTACATGTCAGACTTTAACTCCTCTGAAGCTTTGCTCACATAATGAGCACCTTTATAAACGAACATCCCTCAATGACAGATATTTAGATCACACCTTATTTTGGTGATAATTTGGAAGTGTAAGTGTTAATAAGAGAAAATGACGGATAAACCTGCCTCCCAATGCCCAATGGAAAAAACGTCCATGGGAACAGGGGCAGCTGCAGAACCGACCCTGCCAAGGACGAAGAGCTTCCAAGGCCTGTTCAATGCTGTGAAATGGGTCATTGAAGTACTAAATGGTGTCATTATGATGAGTAATTAAAAGAATACAGCTGAAGACTCCCAAACTACCCTTTTCTCTTGGTTCAGCTGTGTGTTGTCATGGTTCTTTGCAGAAAGGCACCTGCCATAGGCCATTTTAACTATCACCCCTTTCACTAAAATGCAAATAGCAGCCTTGGAAGCTAATTGAATCGCATTTTCTTTTGTCCTCTAATTTAGTGAAAATCTGCAAATTCCCATCACTGATTGGTGAAGATTGGATTTTGCCCAAGCTTCTCATTTGGTACCACATGTCACACACTGTGGATCACAATGGATGAAAGCACCAAAATGTTTTGTTTGAAAGATGCACACTCGAAATACTTTGTTACAATGTGCTTTCAAGACATAAATATGTATGTAGTTTAGAAAATTGCAACCTAAGATTGCAGCGTTCTGTAGAGTCTGTAAACAGATACATAAAAGGATAAAAGATGGCCAAGCAATAAAAAAAATTGTGTTTCATCTCCATTAAGCATATTTGGAAATGCAGAGCATCCATATTTCTATGTGCAAAGCTTTTTTGTTGTCGCTACTTCAGGATCCAATAAAAATGCATGAAATTTGTGCCAAAGTAGTCTCCCCTTGGGCAGTTTATGCATTCTTACTTGCTTTGTGGGAAAGTCATTAACATAATGGAGAAGTGCAGGCTATGTTTGATTAATTAGAAAAACTAACTTTGGTTAACTAAACTGAAACACAGGGTTTTTATTAGCTTACACTTCTCCAATAGTATTTCGTTCAAGAAAGAGAAAGTTATCCATGATCTAAGTTTTTTTGTGAAAATTGTTGTGTTCTGTGGAGATAAATCCTCAACGCTTTCAATTAACATTCCCTGTGAGGAAAAGCAGCATTTAACATGCATCTTTATCAATCTTTCTCTACAGAAACCAGTGAGAGAATTCAGGAAAGATCTACCCTCTACAAGGCTATCAGGGATGTGTTCAATAACTGAGGACTCCAACCCAGATTCCATCAGTAAGTACAGTGCAGGTGTTTAGCACAGCTGCGTATGTGACTTGATTCAGTTGAGGTTCTGCATGAGCAAACGTACCCCTAAGAGGATTACATCTCTAATCCGCTGGTCAATACATATGACAAGAACAGTACAGCGCCAAAGCCCGTCACTCAAAGGACGTGTCATCCTGAGTGTGGACAGCATGAATATCCCTTTTTAGAACCTAAGCTGTGTTCAAGTTCAAAGGTTTTTATTTTCTGGATACAGTTTCAATATAAAGTCTGTCAAAATCCCTATTTTATCAGATTTATCTTTTTAAATTTATGTGATTTTCTTTTTTGTTTGGAGCCTTTGTTAAACATTTTACTCTTTAATAACAAAATAACACCATCTGTCCTGTTCTCAGCACACAAGTGATAAGTTAGGAAATAAACAGAAAAAAACACATTTGAGAATGTTAATTACTTTGTTAAATGGTTACTAATTAGTCATTATCAAATTAGATTTTAATTAATTCTCTAATGATGATTTTTGAGCCACATAAATATGACTCATCCGTTTTTACACATCCACAGTTGTCTGTTTGCCTATTGATTATGATTCGTGCAGAAAACATCTTTTACTTTTCCATTTTTGTTGTGTTGAATGAGCATTCCTGAGATAACTTGCTATACAAATTTGTTTAGAATTCAGGCTTTGCATAGTACTCATCTGAAATATTAAATAAATTTAGTTGAAAAGATATGAAAGTGCTGTTTTTAAATAAAGAAATCCTTTTTTGTCTTTCCCTCTTTAATCTGTTCAATAAAGGGATCCTTTTGCTAAGTGATGTAGGAACAATGACAGAATGAGTGTGTGCAATCTTAACTATTAGTGCTAATTAAGTGGGGCTTAAGATGTGATTTGACCCCATGAATCACCACTGACTAATTTTCTTGCAATTTATTCTCCCAACTAGTACAACCTTTCAGCTTAGCTGACTCACATATTATTCAGGTGTCATGTAAAAAAAATGCAAAGGGTAGGTGGCCTTTGGCTTCATTAAACCATCTGTCATTGGTTCAACAGAAATCTAAGAGGCTGACTTTTTCTCCAACCAATGATTTTCATGAGCAATTAACTTCTTCAATGACTGTAAAGTACAAAAAGTAAAAAGAAAAAAAAAAAACATTATGATTGCAGAACATTACCTTATTTGTGTTGTTACAAACTAAATAAAATAGTAAGTCTAATAAAAGTCAATTTTTTTAAGTTAAAGATGGCTTTTTTAGCATGTTGTTAAAACAACTTTTTTATTAATTGTTGCACTCTTATCTGACCTAATCTGGGTTCATTAACATTTCTTTAAAATATCAACAAAGGTTATAACTTTCACAATAATTTAGAAATACTCATTTAAAAAGATGTTTCATTTAACTTAAGTTTGAACTCTGTTACCATTACTAACATTAAGACTTTCTCCTGGTTGTCACCGACCTCAGTTCTCAGGAAAAAGTCTTAAAGATATTTTTCACTAAAGTTTGCTTTGCTAGTATTGTTAAAGAAAATGTTCTGTTATGTAACTTTCATCAACCTGGCTGTGTCCTTTCTTACTCTACAGTACTGTATATCCTCTAATGCAACGATTCCCAACCAGGGGTACTCGTACCGCTAGTGGCCCGTGAAGTGCATTGCAAGGAGTACATGAAAATAATTTATTTCTAAGATAGTAAAACAAAATAGGGCTGGGATCTGTTTTACTTTGTGGGGACACAATTGGAAAAAAACTTTAAGCAAGTTTTTATCAACCAAATAGTCCTTTTTTCTTCTATGTTTGAGTCACCTTCAGCTTTGAGAAACATCAAAACCAGGCAGACAAGCAGACTGGATATAGAGAACAGTCTCGTATCAGGTGTTTTTCACACCTGAGCTCATCAAAGCAAGCTCAGGTGTCATGAATTTTGAAATCATAGTAAAATAAATGGAGTCAGTCTGACTATAATTTTTGTTCGGTATTTTGTTCCCACTTCCTCAAGTTTATATTTTATTCTTATGTATTTATTTTTGATTCCTTACTAAGTTCCGGGCTACATATTTATGTTGTTGTTTTTTATTTGCGATCGAAAGAATCAAATGGCTAAGAATTAGATGCATATTTTATAATGAAGTATTGCACATTCTAGTCATCAATACTTTTGACTGAGAGGGGTACTCATGGTAAGACAAAATGCCCAAAGGAGTACACAAGTCAAAAAAAGTTGGGAAACATAGCTCTAATGTATTACTTCTTTTTACCACTGTTTAAGAACCATGGATGTAACAGAGCGAGTGGAAAACAACTGGAATTGGGAGGATTATAGAGCCAGACCAGGTGGAGCTGAAAAAGGGGCATAAAATGCAAAGATGAACTAAACTGATTGCAACATCATATGAAAACTTTTTGCGTGTCAATTTATTAGACAGAAAGGTGATAAGAATATTGCATTTCTGACCTGCTAGATTTTATGAATTGGGTGTTTTTTTGTTTTTTTTTTTCTTTTTCTTTTTTACCAATTAAAATAGTTTAATTTGAGTCTTAATCAGAAGTCAATTCTCAGTAATGGTGCATTCGTTTAGCTTAACTAATTTGAATACAAAAAATATGAGATATGGTTTTAGGATTTGAGAAAATTTTGTTTATTACAGTGCTTTGATTGTTGTCCACTGTTTGCATGACTTTTGTTGTGTTTTTTCATACATTTAGAGTGCATTTTAAAAACTGATTTCAGAAAATTATGAATTCATTATTTATTGGATTGGATAGTGTTGAGGCTGAGTTACAACCAATTTAGCCTCATCATGCTGCATAGTCCAAGCTCTTCCATCAACCTGGATTTCTAATCAATGACACTAGAGAAGAGTTATTTGAATGGATTACTGTAAAGAGCATCATGGATTAGCCTCGGACCCCAAGGGAGTTTTTAAATTGCTCACATAAAGTGATTATAAAACATCTGTATGGTGGACAATTATAGGACTCCTGTCCCGTTAAAGCAATGCAGGCCTTTTCTTGGTGTGTTTGTAATACTACAGCTTTTTAAACCGCATAGGCTGTTGTGTATATCAGTGCCTAAACATAGCTTTAGTTTATAAAGGCATCATCAACAGCTTTGTTATATGGATAACAATAAATAGTGACAGACTGTAAAGTCAAATCAGCCAGATTTGAACTGATGTTAAAGGTCTCTGATATAAAACATCCTATTTTCTCTGAATGGTAAAATCATATTTAAGTCTTAAGAAAATATACAAAAAAACAAAAATGCCGGAAATGTTCATTAAGTGTTAATGCTTGAAGTTTTAGTGCATTTCCCAGAGCTCAACTTATCTACTTATCCTGGCCAGACTTTCATCAGCTTTAATAGTCATCAAGTGATCATTTAGCTCAATAGATGCTGCTTCACAACAAAATGTTTTTGGTGAGCACCACATCTTTCAGCTTTGTGGACAGTATTTTTATAGCTTATTAGGCTTTGCTGTGCAATGAAGGGGAAGTAAATTTAGTACTTGCTCCATGGTAAAAGTGTGCTTTTGCCATGAACACATTTTTCTTCACAGAGCGTTACATATCACTGCAAAAAAACAAAAAAAGATTAAACAAAAACTGAAAAAGGTATCTTTTATTCAGTGCATTTGAAGAAAAAATTCCAAAAAGGCACTTTTGTTTGAAAATAAAATCCAAATGAGCACAATTTTAATTATGCTTTTCATCAACACTGTCCTACTTTGTCAAAGTAGGACAGCCTTTCCTACTGTATGTCTCTTCAACATGCTGAGGGAAACAATGGGAGGATTCTTTGGCTGTTGATCATTAGACAATCCCCTTACATCACCAAGGGCAATAATTACTTATTTCCATTTCATACATGGTCATATATTGCATCACTACACTGCTGAAAGATTCACTTAACATTTTTAAATCAAACGTCCTGATACTTGAAAGTGTTTATGCTGCCATCCTCATACAGTACTTACCAGAAGGCATCAAAATCAGAAAAAGCTTTATTGCCAATAATATGGTATAAAAATTGCTGATAGGTGCTACACATAAACATGTATACAGCTGAAATTAATAAATTGGAATATATAATATAAGTTGGAATAAATAAATGCAAGCTGTATTGGATTTTTAAAAGAATAGAGACAATTAGTGTAAAGTTTTGCAAAGAAAGAGCGTAGTGGGAGATATGAAAAATATAGCCTGCTAAGTTACAGGAAATCTTTTGAACATTTTAGAAAAAAGGGAAAGATTATATAAAGGAATCCCTCTGCTCAATTTATATAAAGTGACTGAAGTGTGACACGGGGGATTTCGTTGGAACAAATAATTATCTAAAATGATCCGTTGTCCCTACTGAAGAAGTACACAAGAAATACAGCTTTTTTTTTTTTTTATAATTTCAGTGTGAAATTATAAAAAACAACAACTTTAAACCACGGTTGAGGGGTTCTGGTGCCTATCTTCAGCTGTCAGTGGCCGAGAGGCAGGGTACACCCTAGACAGGTTGCCAGTCTATCGCAGGGCAACTCAGAGACAAACAGGAAAAACAACCATTCACCCACACACTCACACCAAAGGAGAATTTTGAGAAGTCAATTAACCTAACAGTCATGTTTTTGGCAGTAATCCCTAATAAAATTATTATTTTTATTTATTTATTTTTTTCGGAGGAAGCTGGAGTACCCGGAGAGAACCCACACATGCACAGGGAGAACAGGCGAACTCCGGGCCGGGAATCAAACCCTAAACCTTCTTGCTGCAAGGCAGGGGTGCTACCCACCATTCATATATTATTACATAATACACATTAGTGTTTGTTTTGACTGAACAGCACCCTTTTTGCTAAATTAAAATAGTGGCAGAAATTTGAATGATGTTTGTTCCGTCTGAAACCAATCATGGTTTGATTAGACAGCAGTGCCAAAGCTCTCATTGTACTAAAGGATCGTTATTATAGAGCTCAATTTTTTACTGACTAGTTCTAGATGTGGTACTAGATGAGTCTTGAGAAAACCCTTTAAATAACAATGCTTTAAAAAACAAATGCACAGATGTTTCAAAATTCAATTGTTCATAAAAAAAAAACTGTCCTGAAAACATACATAAATATATTCTAAAATGTATTCTACATATTGTATGCACAAAGTGTAGACAAAACCAAATTTTGTTTTGGACAGCTTTCAGAACATTTCCATTCCATAAAATGCATCAGTGATCAAATGTAAATAGTGTGCGAGACTCCTATACCACAATTATTTATAACTGCAATGACAAGCAAGCATGTTAAACAAAAAATAAAATCAAAAAGATGTTTAAAAAATATCCCAACACTTTTGACAGACAGCTGTCAGCCATTTTTATTAAAGACTGCTTAATGACTTTTTTTTTATTACTCTGCCGATAAAACGCTGTGGCACCTTTTCTATATGACAGCATACCTCTCTCAAATCATGACACCTAGGTTCTCCGCTCTTATTACCTGCCATTCATTTTACGAGGCGGCACAAGACAAGGTCTCTGCTCTCAGTTGGAATATAGGCATTAAATTAAATAAGTGTACAAAGGAACAGTATTAACATTCATGTTTGAATCAGACTTTGAATTGATGTCTTAACTAAAATGAAAGTTATGTGATGTAGCTATAGCTAATTAGAAATAAGAATACATTCTGGGAAAGTGGCTTCTTTATGGGAATGAATTTAAAAAAGGTATTTCTAATTTCTTTTGTTTTTGTTTTAAGACTAATTTGGTGCAAGAGAAGGATTTCATAAAGAGATTCAGACTCCTCCTGCATAGACCCTGTTATCCATATTATAATAACTTATGGAAGACCTGGAAACATAAAGTTGAAACGCACATATGGCAACGTACTAACAGAAAACGTGGTGATCACTGATGCTTATGTTTATAGCCTACAGAGTAGCATTAGAAAACAGAGGCCAATCATCTTTAAAGTCGATTCTGTGGCATTCTACTGTTGCTTGCCCCTATTTAAAGCTACCTTATATGTTTATGTTTAATTTCCCCCATTTGTTTTTAATTTATTTATTTCATCAGAACTTTCCTAGCTCATTTCAATAAGGCTTATTTTTTCTACCAAAATTATTATTAAAACCAGACAAAAGACTTTCATAAATGAGACTTTAAAACTATTGATATGATCTTGTCTGCAAAGCTATAAGATCTTTGGAATTGAGTGATAAATGACTCATTGTTTATGATGAATTGTAATGAAAACTGTCACGTGTATATGCCTCTCTTGGCATCCTCCCTCTAGTGTAGTGACTTTCATGAGTTTTTTTTTTGGTGTGAAAGATGTCAAGATTGCAGGATATGAGACAGCAGGCCGCTGAAATGAGAAAACCTTCACAGCGTCATTAGATAAACCATTTGCAAATGGCTTATATTATTAGCTCTCAGAGTGTGGTGTTGTATTACCTTTTTGTCAACACTTTTTGGAAATACTTCGAAAAAGGCTTTTTTATGGCTAGCTCGGGTCGCTTCTATTTAAGAAGTGGCCTTAGACTTTTTCCTTATTGTCTCTCTGCTTCCTTTGGGAAAAAGCACTAAAGCCTTTAATTGCACCGTAGAGGATATAAAGATCTCTATCAATGTCTGACTCTTCAACTGGGTGGTGATTTATCTGTGTTGTGGTACAAGCTTAACAACAATTCATTCAAGCATAGTGCTTTGAAAACCTAGTATGGTTAAAGGCATTATTAATCTATTATGTTAAAAAAAAACTGCTGGTGATGTCAGTTGCCATTGATCAGGAAAGGACACATTTTATTTACAGTAAAGCAGTAGTACTATGGTATATGGCTTTACACAAGCAGGAGAACTTTTGTTCAAATCTCCAAATATGATATCCATATAAGTTCAAACATCCAGAATAGCCAGTGACAACTTACCTATTTAAAAAAAAAAAAATCTAATTATTTAGGAGTGAAGGGAATTTCATTTTGGGCTTCCAGATGTTTCTTTTTGACACTAATACACTTTTACATGATTGCATATCAGCTTTTTTTTTAGTCCTTTCAAAAACAACACTATAAGAAAGTATTTCTCAAGCATCACCTTTGTATCTATTGGTCATAGTTGTAAAGCAAATTTAATCACACAAAATACTGCCACATTGTTTTTATGCAGTTTGACCTACTTTCTGATTAATCAATCTAATCAGACTAATTGGGGACACTTATACAGCAATGACATATCATTTTCAGACAGCCAGTTTGCGCTCCACTAAAAAGACACTCTGTTTCATCTGTATTACTTGATCGAAAGCAGTTTTATGATTTTGTTCTACCTTTATCTCACTCCCCTATCATGATGTTCAGGAGCTAAATATCACAACAACACATTAAGTGAAATTAGGTAGTCATGTGGATATGAACTTTAAAAGGTTTTAAGGAATTTTGCCACTGATGTAGTACCATTGTCTTTGGGATTTTTGCGAGAGATATAGGGCTTGGAATTCATCTAAATGTCATACACTAACCAACCCCCCCAACTATCTCCCTCTACACTGAATGAGAGTGAAATAGCTTCTCTGGGGACAAAAATGATGTGGGTTAACATTGTCAAGGACATTTTTGAAGGGAATATATTAGAGGACAGAACCGGAGGACGACTAAATGGCCACTTGATCGGTGGTCAAATACTAAATGATAAATAAATATAAAAAAAGATAAAAACAAAGGGTAAACTTACGTTTCTGATTTTTATTCAATTGAATCTTATTTTTCCAACATCACATATTGTAAAATTTAAACTATTTTTGCTTCTAATAGAAAAGGAATGAAGGGTAACACATGCTGTCCTAAACAAAAACTAAGGCAATGTGCAGTGAAAGTGTTTAGTTGAAAAGGCTAAGAACAGTAGGATCCAGTATTTGAGGCAGACAAACAGATTTGTTGGCATCTAAGGTAGAAACCTCTGCAGAAGGAGACAACAAGTTAGTGACCATGTCTTTTCTGGAGATGGATGATAACAAATGTGTGAGTCACTAACCTGGTCTTACAGTCCAGTCTGAGCCCAGAGGATGGTTCCAGCCGGTTGGCTGCCAAAGCAGTGCAGCGGTTGCCACCCAGAGAGTCCCAGACACAGGTGTATTGGTGGCCAGAGGACAGGCAGAAGATCAGAACCAAACAGAGAAAGGAAGGAAGTATAGTCCTGGGGCTGAAGCCAAATCAGATGTGAGTGACGTCAGAAGCTGGAAGTCAGAGGTTGGGTAACAGTTCCAGGCACTGTACGTACACAGACAGGCAGAAATCCGAGAGGAGTCAGAAGACAGGTCAGGCAAACAGATCTGACGGAGACAGGAAGGTTCAGAGGTGGAAAGGCAGAAATTGTCAGGATCAGGCAGTCTAAACACAGGTATGCTAGAAAACTTCTCACCAATGGCTCAAAAATAATCTGGCACTGATGACTGGTCTGAAGGCTGGTTAGACTAGTACAGGTGGATCAGATAAGCAGGTAATGAGAAACTGGGCTGTGCTAAGCACGTGTGTGAAATGAGTAATCAGACTAAACATCAGTGCCAAGATCACGACATTAGAGCCAACTGAGGATTTAAGGGAGTAAAAAGCTCCCCTGTGCAAATAAAAAAAAACTAAACCAGTCACCTGAACTAAAAGATAATTGTGTGATGTACCTTTGCTTAAGAAGGTTTTGGTAGTTTTATCAGGCCAATCATGATATTTTCTACAGTATATACCAAGAACTTTAGTCACTGGCCCAACAGCTGAAGCTATGATCTTGGCCAGCACAATGCATAATTGGATACCTGCAACCTCAACAATGTAAAGCAATACTGTTTTGAAGAGTCAGGAAACATTTCTTTAACAATGCTGGTTGATGATAAGGTCAAACACAACATGAATAATTCAAGGCTTTAAAATGTGTTTCTAAAGTATGGAGCATACATTTTGTCGCTTTGCCTGTTGTTTACAACATACTCATATAATAATGGAGCTTTCTAGCTCATCTAACTAGATAAGGGTATATATTTTATTATGTTTTGATTAGGGATTACTGCCAAAAATTATAGCATATAATAAGAAAGAATAGATATCTTTTGACATTAACTTATTGATCATTTTAAAGATGGATAAATACAGTAGGTCACTATGTGAGGACTATTTATTGAAATTCAATTCATTCATATCGTGCCACAATAAATTACATTTCAAAGACTTTCATGAAAAAGGAAGCAAAATTTGTCATATTCTTAAATACAAGACTGATCCTAGTTATTAAACAATGTAATCAAGGTTAATTAACAAAAAAATCACTGACTTTCTGTATTCACTCCTTCTGGGTCAGCAGTAGCCACACTGGATCAAAACCTGGCTCAGTCTCTGGGGCCATGAGCAAAGACTGAATGGGGGTTGAAAAGGCAAAGCATAAAGACAATAAAGTAAGACATAAGTTCTGGTCAAGAACTAATTTCCATGTCATTGAAAAGTAAAAAAACTAATGGCAGTAGCAGCTCCTTTACTTGCCTTATCCACCTTAAGAGGTACTTAGCTAAACATTACTTAGATCTGGGTTTGTTTAATCTAAGGGACTTCCAAAAAAAGATTTTAAAATAAAAAAAAACAAATCACTGGACTTTGTTTTCCCAGTTTGAAGACTTCCCATCCAGGAAAAGCATTTTCAATTCAAAATGTCTGGATTAGCCTTGAGTTCCAGGCTTTATTGCAAAGCACAACAAAGCCTTGTTATGGTTAAGAAACCATGCAAATTGAACTAAAAAAAACTGGTCCATCCCTAAGTAATAGGGAGTCATTGATGTCATTGGCCTGCCTTTTTTTTTTTTTAGCTTTTTTGGAATTACTATGACCTGGATGACTGAGAATCTTCACTTTTATCTATAGGACACAACATCCCTTCACATTTATTCTTAAACAAATGTTTTAATTTCTTACAACTATGTTCATGAAAGGAATTGTCCCATTTATGGATCTTTAATGTTCTGCTGAGGTCTTTTTTTATGCTACTCTGAACAGTAGAATGGTTATTTGAACAGTAGACCGGTTAAATCTTGACTACATCCAACCATCAACCTGACACTCCGGATGTATCCCCTGATCTGTATTAATTTATAATCTAAAATGTATTATGTCAAAATCAAAAACATTCAGGCACAATTTCATTATCGAGGTAAAGCTATCACACAAGGCGGTTCTTTCCATTTGCCTCCATGGAGTTTCCCTTCACTTCCGAGCTTACTGCAAATGGATCAAACAGCAATACAAGCCAGGCTTTCCTGATATCCTTGCTAGAACCAATTGATTTTCCCCTCACCTTGCCCAACGGTATAAGCTTTTTTTTCCTTTTTTTTAGTAGCAAGAGCAGTTTCAAACTCAAATACCATGATCTTATTGCCCACAAGAAAAATCAACCTATACACCTGTGTGAGAATGATGTATCTGCTTAATTATAGTGTCATGTTTCTACATTCTTTTATTAAATGCCTAATTTCATGATAAATGACTAAGAAATAAGTAAGCATATAAATTTCTATGATTAACCTAAATCTGAGTAAATTTAGAAACTGCTAAATTATCAGTAAACTTAACTTACTTACAAATCTCATCTAACCCCGACATTTTCTTTTGGGCTGCTAATCTCAAAGTGATAATGTGGTCTTCCTAAATGTGTCAGGTAGCCCCGCTGGGTCAGACAGATCTACACATAAATGCTCGTGTTCACAGCCTTTCAATCAGAACTCGGAGGGATGCTGAGCTGTCAGTCAGAAGTGCGGTCCTGCAGTCCGGTTTAATTGAATTAGCTCCAGTCTCTCCCTGAAGGTTAATTGGTGGTGAAACCTTGCCTGAACGTGGCAAAGTAATTGACAAAGATAAGGATGGCCGTCTTATCACAATTTTTTGTCAGCATGCATGAACTTTATCAGTTTCCTAACAATTAGACATTGAAACTATAGAGAGAATACTGTCTTAACATTGTTCACAGTGCAGTATAAATTCTCTCAGAGTGAGGTTTCGCCATCTTTACAGCATGGCCAGGCATACACAGGAGCTCCCACTTTTATTTAATATGTCATGAATCAGCAGCTACAGACGTGGCTGGCAGACACTTTGGCTTGGAGGGCAAAATATCGTGGCCCGTTGATAGTCAGTTGATGGCCTGGAAAATTGCATTTAAACCTTCAGGTGTTATTCTAAGTTGTAGCTTACTCTCAAACATACCGAATTAAATTAAACTCCACTTTCCTCCTGTCTCTTTGATAAATGCGCTCTACATTCCAGTTGCACCCCCTGTTCAGTATGCATCCTGTTAAGCTGAAGTGTTATGGTTTTATTATAGAATGTCACTCTTTAAGTCAACAGAGATCCCCACAAAAGTGAAAGAGAAGGTGCTGCAGAGGGCCATGCAGGATGGACTTATCTTCTTTCTGGTTTTCTGCTAACGATGGCAGTGAGCTACTTTAATTCTCCTTCAGGGTTTCACTGATGCATCTTTTTCAATCAGTGCACCACGATTCAGTGCCATTCTCCATGGCTTATCATCTTCATAAGAGGTGTCACCTAAAGTCGAGCCTTTAGTTTGTAATGAGATTTTCTAGCTCTCGTCTATGCTTAAAGTCGTGAGCCTGCTGAAGGACTCTTAATACAATGAAGAACAATAAAGGCAGATATAAGGAATTTACAAGAGACGGCAGGGCAGTAAGTCATTTAAAGTTTTACAAAGTATGACACATGCATGGAATACAAAGTATGCTGAAGAAGACCAGGAGACAATTTCAAATTCAGACTGCCTCAGGATATATTTGTATCAGCCAAATCTTAGCCCTCAAGGTCTCAATTATCTAAAAAGACCTGTTCCCTGACATTTAACACGAATGTATAATAAGCATTAATTGAGATTTAGCTATTTTTCTGCAATGCTTATTATCTAGATACTAATTTGATGTTGATTGCCTTGAAAATGCACTAATTGGCAGCTGAAATATTTGAGAATCTGTATTTATTTAATGATTTTAGGAAATACCTTAAGAAAAGAAGACATTATAATGTCTTCTTTATTATTTTAGACAATTATGTTCATAATAGCATTATAAATTACAAGGTATAATGCAAAAAATCTAAAACTTAGGAAAGCAAGCACTTTGTCAAAATTTAAATAAAATTTTACGGTCCATAGATTTATAAAAGGGACTTCATCCAAACTGGATAAAAAAATTATAAACTGTCATTAAATGTTGGTGTGATAAATGCATGTAAAGAGATTCTAAGTGGAAGATAAATCTGATGTTAGGATTGGTGGAAAAAAATATTTAAAAGTGACTTAAAACCTGAAAGCAGAGAGGCAAAACTCTCTTTTACAGCTGTTGGTTGCTTTATCACTGCAGTGGGAAGGTTTACACTCGGTAGAGCTGCCTCCCAGTACAATTGTACCCACCATGCATCATTTTTTGTTTAATTTCTGTAGACCTTCGTACAAACTGTCTTTCTCCAGCACTGTTAAGGCTCTCTGCGTTTAAGGTTCATTATTTTTTCTGTGATAACTCTAAGTTACTCGGACTGTCCAGAAGCACCCTAAACACACTTTCTACTGCTAAACTTCTCTACTGTGTAGCTTTTGTGTTGTCATGGCTTTTACTTCTGGTAGTAAAGGGTAGCTAGCCTTGATTATCACTAGCTTAGCTCCATTATGGCTTTTGTCTCCCCTGACTCTTTTCCATCTCTTGACCCAGATGACTGGGTCAATTATAGACTTATATCTAATCTTCCTTTTGTATCTAAAATGTTTGAGAAAACTGTTGCTTAACAAGTTTGTGACCATAAGGAAATTTTGAGTCAGGTTTTAGAGCTCATCCTACCACTGAAGCAGCACTGGTAAAAGTCACAAATGATATTCTCATGGCCTCTTGTGCAATATTTGACACAGTTAATCATAATATTATTATAAATAGAGTTGAACATTTTGTAAGAATTAAGGGAAATACACAAGGCTGGTTTAAATCTTATTTGTCTGATAGTTTTCACAGGGTCACCTGTGGATTATCACATGGGATCAGTGCTTGGGCCACTTCTCTTTACTATATATATGCTCCCAATTGTTATATTATCAGACAGCAAGGCTTAATTTTCACTGTTATGTTGATGATTCTCAGCTTTATCTGTCGATAAATCCTAAAGAAACTAACTCATTACATAGATTACACTTTCTACTTTTTATCACAGCAAAAAAAAAAAAAAGTTCTTGTCTTTTGGTCAGTCTCTGAAAAAGAAGCGGATTAGACAATCATATAGTTTGGATGGGATTTAATTGATTTAAAGAAAATATGGTTATTTTTTATGAAGAATCACATTTGAATGACTAAAAACTTTTCATATTAGAAATTTTGCAAAAAATGTGACATATTTTGTCCAGGGGTTGTGTTGAGAAATCAGTTTATGCATTTGTTACTTCAAGGCTGGACTATTGTAACTCTTTACCATCAGAAAGCCCACAAACTGTATTTAAAAGCCTTCAGCTGTTCCAAATGCATACCTTCTTTGGCTTCCTGTTGGATCCAGAATAGAATTTCCCATATAAAGCCCTAAATAACAAAGCCCCTCTTAGATCAGTGATCTTATTTTTCCTCACATTTCTAACAGTTTAAACTTATATTTAAAAACAGAATGATGTTCGCTCAGTATCTGTGTGAGTAGAGAGGTAGGTGGAGGTAGAGCATTAACAGCCCAATCTCGCGGGAAATAATTTCAATCTGAGCATATGTTTCTCCTTGGCTCTACCTTGGTCCTACAGTGGCTCTACCTTTCTCACAACTTATCCAAAATAGGCAGTTATCCTGAACTACTTTCTATTTTTATGCTGCTGTATGTTTAGGCTACTGGATGACAAAGAAACCACTTTTCCTCATCTTGATTCATTCTATTTATATTCTCCCATTCTGCAGTATTTGTTCCAGTTATAATGTTATGTTCTCCCTGTTATGTTTTCCCTGTCATAGTAGCTTCATCTGGGCTGTATCTGCTTGCTTTTTAGTCAAAACAATTACATCTGAGCTCTGGCTTAAGGTTTCATGCGTGAAAGTCTGTTCTATGGCAGTTTCCAATCTTTTCCAGCACCTAACTAGTTTTCATCCAGAACTGACCCTAACCTTAATGAAGAAAAGCATCACCACAGCACAGTGCTGTAACCCTCAAGATTACATAATAATAATGTGTGGAATGAATAGTTCTCCTTAAATAGTAAATTGCCCAAATGTTCAATTTACAGCTCACGTAGCCAAAGCACCTTTTAGATATGTCCTTTGGATGGTTTGTGGCTACCTTTTCAGAGCTTTATCCATTAAGCTTTATCAAAACAATTTATGTTTTCCTAACCTAACCTTGCTCCTAACTTCAACATAATTTTACATTTTGCATGTAATGTGGCTTTTGTTCTTCATTTTGGTCTTTATACACTATAAATGAATCATTGTTTAAATTACATATTAATTTAATTTGTGGCAAAGCGCTTCATTCATGGAAAACTTTGAGAAATAAAAATAAACAGCACTGTCTGTAGACCAAACAAGATGTGTGACGCCTCTCTAGACCTCCACTCCACCTGGTCTGGCTCATAAACAAGAGACTGAAAAACGGCACAGAAAAATAGTGTGTGATGACATATATTTTAACTAAAAATGTGCCTTTACTTTTTCATGTCATTGTTTTCAGTTAGTTCAATGTAAAATTAATGAAAAGAAATTTTAAAAAACACATTCTCTAGTTTTATAGTAGTGTAATACAAGTAATCATATAAAACACACTAAGGTTTGTGCTTGAATATGTAAGTGTGGAAATGTTTTAGGATTAATATTTTCAGAGATGATGTACGACATGTGAAAGTGGAAAACATGGAAGGCTTCATCTAAAACTACCAGGCCCTCTGAGGACTTGGTGCTGCCTGTGTACAGCAGCCACACTTTTATAAGTGAGCCTCAGGGCAGTTATGGCTACAATATGGCTCACAACCTTCAGTGTGTGAATGTGTGCATGAATGAATGAATGTAGTGTAAAGTGCTTTGGGGTCCTTGGACTTGATAAAGTGCTATACAAGCACAGGACATTTACCATTTACCATTACATAAGGGCTGCATCCTTGTAAAACATGCCAGCAAAATCAAATGGGAAGTATCATAAAAGTTTAGCTTATTAATCTGTGCATTTTAAGTTGTAGATGATAAATCAAAATGATGCTGACAACTGCAATTATCCGCATTAAAAATGCAGAGCAAGCCTTGCTAAACCATTAATCTAAAGATTGAGGCAAGGAAACATTAAAACCAATGTGCTACACTTATTTTTTTAGAACAAATACGTAACAGAAATAAAGGCTTTAATCACAAACTTAAAAAACACTAAAAAGGTTAGTAGGCCTTTGATAAGCAAAATATTTAAGTTAGTTGTAATTTTATAGAGTAGCTTGAGAAACATCTCTATCAAAACTATCAAGAGTTGATGTATGATCTGTAAGTCTTACATAGTAATGTTTATGAACAAAAAATAAACAATTTTATTCTTATCAGCATGATTTCCAATTCTAAAAGGCATACAGCACTCACAAAGGACATACTTTATTTTTTTTATTTTATACTGGCCCAATAAGTTAATAATTCAGAGCTCAATCTCAATTTTTTGCCCTTTTCAACAATAGGTAAGACATTTCCACGTTTTGAGTTTATGAGCCTCACAAGTGAAAAATCTTCATAAATTGAGGTTTTGAAATATAACTTTAGAGGCAATGTTAACCTAAAAAAGTAAAGAATTCCTGTTCATGGATTTTGAGTTGCTTCTCACACAGACATTTAGAAGGTGTTTTAATTTTGAACTATAAGAATTAAGTCTTAATCTAAGAAAAAACATATACTTTTTTGCTTTCATATGACAGATAGGAGTATTTTAACCTTATCTAATAATAAAAATTAGAAGAAGAACAATTGAATATTTTCCTAGTAAACTTCCAGAGTAATTAAAGCATCATCTGTTATCCTCTCACATACGTGATCCTCTTCCTCCGCTCTCTAAGCAATTCAATGTTTTCCTGCCCCAAGAGAAATCCTTCCATTTCAACTCAATTGATTTCTCTATTCTAGTTTCCCATCTCTAACTTTTTTTTCATTCCAAGTAAGAAGTGCATGCATTGTCAATGACATCAAATAAAGGGCAGTCATTGGTATGGATGAGGAGGATCCTTCGAGATTGAGGCACCTTCACTGTCACAAAAGTGAAAGATAGGAAGCCAAGGGAGAAACAAGAAAAAGCAGCGCCTTTAACAGTGAAAACAGATTCTTTGATATAATGCTTTTGTAGACACTTGCAGACAGGAAAGAGGAATTGTGGTTTGGTATGCAGAGTGAATGTTTTGGACAGGCTCATTGAGAAAAAAAAAGGAGTGAACTGACAGGCAGAGATAGCTAGGCAGTGCAGTGCTGTTCATTTGCATACACTAAACTCTTTGTTGGGAGGGTGGGCAGAGATTTTAATATGTTTTCTATGTGTGGTGTTCTTGAGCAACTGACAAAGTTGCCCTGACAATGTGACTAGATCAGCAAAACTCAGGGTCTGGGGAAGAGAGGACATACCGGTACATTAAATTCCAGTTTTCTAAATGTATATTTGGGTCTCTGAAAGTCATGACAAACTTCATCTAAGACATTTTAAAGTTTTGGTTTACTATCCATCTATTTACTATATTGTCTAAACCTGTCTATGCTATGTTAAAGGTCTGGTATGCCGCTTTTTGTCTTCAACAGTTATTGGGCGAGAGGTAGATACACCTAAGACAGGTTGCTATTTAACAGGGAAACAATGACATATGCAGAGAATAAACTGCCATGTGGTCACTCTTACTCATAAGGGTAAATTAGAGATAAGAAAAGAGAGAACATTCAAACTCCGTGCAAAAAAAGCCCTGGCCTGGATCAAAACCAAAGAACTTCTTGTTGCAAGGCAACAGCCACTGGGCAACCAAAAATAACTTATATTGCATCCTCAAATCACAGTTCTTTCGTTTTTAGTACAAAGTTCAGACATTTCTTAAAAAAACTAAAAAGCTGTAATTTAATGCCCATTTTTTATGAAAGTTGAGTAAATGATTTACTGTACCATCTCTCTATTATGAACCCATCTACGACTAAAGCAGAAATATAGACTACCCTGTTTGAGTCTCTTCATTTTGAGCAGCAGTGCTTCAATAGGTTATCCACAGAAGGGGGAAAGAAAAGAAAAGGCTTCATTACTGAGCACATAGGACCTTAATGGAAAAGAGTCTGTGAAATGGCTGCCTGTGTGTGATGGGGGCATACACTCAGCTCTAATGCCTTGGGTGTTCTGGCCTGCTGCACTAAGGCCTCACACTGGACCATACGGATTGCTGCTATTATGGAAAGTGGGTCTGCAGTGGCAAATAGACATAAGCTTTCACAAGGCAACATGCACACTCTGTCCCTCTGGCCCTTTTTGTGATCTCACCACTGACTTTGGTGTAATTTGCATAAAACTGAAGCCCTGAAAATTAAATTTATGTAGCTAGTTGTTTTGTTTATCCCTGAACAACTTAAGACTTCAGGCATTGTTCCTGTTGCTATTTGCTTTGTCTTTCTTAGCTCCCAAGCCGGAGGAGTTACATATCTTATCAAATCCAACAGTACATTTTATCTTTTCCCACCCAAATGATACAGTTTTACCAGTCAGTGTTAGCAAGGAGGTGTGTTTTACTCTAACCTTACATAGGGGAACTATTCTCTGTCTAATTTGTGCAACAGTTTAAGCAGTAATACAGTGAGTCACTTACGAGTGAGTCACTGTGGACAAACAAAACAGCCAATGCATTCTAAATGAGGGGGAGGTGGGAAAGTTCTCAGGTTTAACTTAAACTTCCATTTAATGGCTAAAAGCATGTTACCACGCTGTGAGCAAGCGGAGGCCAGGTCAGATGAGCTCAATCTCTGCCATGCTGTATTTGCAATAAAGGTCATAGACTGAGGAACAGTAACAAGGCCCCTTTTTTTCTTTAGAATATCTTTTTGCTTGGCTAGATATTCTGCAGAGCTGTATTTTTCATATTCATTTCATGGAACATTTGATTTGGAACCTCTTTCCTCTCAGGGGTTTTGAGAATGTTTTTTCTTCAGTGCTCCTGTGCCACTGCTCTTTTGTCATCATGAAGGTGGTTTTATAATGGCAGCCTTTGGCAGTCTGTTGCAGTATTCACGACACCATTTATTGCTGCACTTTAACTGTACTCGAAAAGCTGACCAGGGCTTTTACTTGATTATCTAAGCATCGTCGCTGATAATTTCGTAACACTGTGTGAACTAAGGAGAACTGAACTTTGAAAAAAAAAAATTGTAAGCATAAGAGCTGCTTGTCTTTTTTTGGCATTTTAAATAGAAATTTGACCATTAAAGGAAAAGCAAGGCTTGCATGATTACAACTAACAACTACTAGTACGGTAACTAAAAAGCCTCAGGCCATACTTTAAGTGAGGATTTTGAAATTTGGTTCACATGTATAACCCGACAGATGCACAAAAAAGTCTCTTGGAGCCTTGGTCTAAACCCCACAGGAAGCTGGCCATTTTGGATCAAACATGCCATTTTCTGTTAGCTGAAAAAATTCAAGTGAAGACATATAAAGATACATTTTCTCCCTTGTAACCCACAGTAAAACACATCATTATTGTTTTATAATTTGCAACATTGTCTAGGCCCCTTAAACTCTACAATCAAATAAGATGTAGCCTACTTGCTCGAAATTATTTTAAATTATTATTGAAAATATTATCATTGCCATTATTGTTTCTATTATGGTTATATGGCCACGACTGACACTGGTCTAAGTGAATCATTCGACTTTCCTCTATTATTTTGTTTTCTTATTATTTTATCTTTTATTGGGCTGGTAAAATAGTTCTGTATTAAAGTTGAAAGAGAACTGGATAACAGGGTGTATATTTATTCAAATATTATCTTTATAACTTTGAACATGGCCTATCTCCAGAATATTTCCTTTTGCAGCAAAGAAATGTGTGGGCCCTT
This sequence comes from Cyprinodon variegatus, assembly GCF_000732505.1. NCBI lineage: Eukaryota > Metazoa > Chordata > Actinopteri > Cyprinodontiformes > Cyprinodontidae > Cyprinodon > Cyprinodon variegatus. The sequence continues at coordinate 1,098,646 of NW_015150561.1, forward strand.
GCCTGGTCAGTCATAGAATGGGTAGACTTTCATTCGGATTGATAAAACAGACTAATTACCTATACATATATAGTGTAACATTGTCAATAGTCTGTCTTTAATGTTCTTTGCCATGTCTGGGCTGTGATGATAGGGACATGTATTTCTGACCTGCCGTAGCCATGCTGCTTGGTCCAGTGTTTTCCCTGGTCTGGCTCGCTCTAAAGGGTCTTGGCCCCTCCAAATACATTTAGTTCATTTTACACATCCTTTACAATCATTCTCTTCTCCAATTATCTGTTTCTTTGTCTTTTTGACATCTTCGCGAATTGAAAACACTCATTTTCCCCCCCTATTTTCAAAGTGGGTGGAGACTGTAATTTTCCCCTGCTTGCCATTGACTGTACCACCTGCAGTAGCTAGAGTGGCAATGAGACAGCAAAAAAGCTGTAAAGAAAAAAAATGCAACCTGTGTGGACACAGCATTAACCTTAACATCAGCCATTTAGGAATCCTAAACTTTGTAATTGCTACATAGCCCTTCATTACAAATTTATACTTTTGGTTTCACTTAGTTTTGTTCCATTTGAGACTGAGTAAACCTCTTTTGCATTACTAGTGTTGTGCCTGCATTGTAGTTTTTATTCACATTAAAGATAATGACACATGTTCAGGCATTAGACTTCATAGCAACAGCAATTTTAAAAGATAAAGATAAACATTACAGTTGTTTGCTGACATTAGCTGGTGTACATCCAACTGATGTTGCTGTACTTTAACTGGTTTTATAATATCTTATGTTTTATTTTAGGTTTGCTTTCATATGTTTTAACAATGCTGTATTGGAATCATGTTAACAAAGCATCTTGAATTTTGTACATATGGATGCTGGAAGCTTTCAGGGAATGTCAGACTGCAGAATATGCTTTTTGTAAAAATATAGCCCATTCTCTTGAAGAAAGCATGGATGGTGCCACATGACACTGACAAAAGCACTAGCTATGTTTATATACGTAGAATTTAAGAGGCAATATATTAAGATTTGGAAACAAAAAAAAATTGGTTAATACTGTTTATATGGGCATATGTAATCTGAATAAAATGGCCAATCGGACTAAAAGTGTGTCATGTAAACATCACAGTTGGAGCATTCTGACATATCATCTAGCTACTCAAGGTGAAAAATACATTACAATAATGACTCGTTCAGAATAACTTGATCCTGAGGAGCATTTAAATGGATGTTGATCACATTGTCATTTAGTATACAACAATCCTCTCAGTCAGACATTTACATTTTCATTAAGATATTGCTGAATCTGATTAGAATAGTTCGACTAGAATGTCTACACCACAAATAATTTGACTAATTGGCCATTTATTCGGATTACTTATGTAAATGTAAACATAGTTATTGAGAAGAAGCACTATCAGTATAGTTTCCTTACACCAATGCCTGGCTTTATGCTTACAGACCACAATTTTTAGCAAGTAGTTAAAAGGTTTAAACTGGTATTGTTGTTCATCTTTTATGGTTCAACATAAACTTCAAGAACACATACTGTAATTAACTCTAATTAATTCAAAACACTGTCAATGGTCCTTTGTGCCTCTGGATTCTCAATCTCTGTCCATGCACAAAAAAAATATATATAAATGGCTGAGAAATTAGGTGCGTCAATTCAAGAGGATGCAGAATCACATAAACAGCTGGAGCAGGTATGTTAGGCCTGCTGGTGATGCTTTGACAATGCCACAAAAAATTAGAAAAATCCTAGCCATGTGCAGGGAGGTTGTGTGAAGTAGAAGGAAGCAACATGGAGCAGGATCATATACAAAAATGTATGCATGTTCAGTGTGACCTTTATGCCTTTTGGCAGGGGACATGCTATGTGGAGTAGGTTCTCTAAAAAGGAAGAATCACAGGAAATTATTAACAACCATAAAAAAGCTCTTATATATGTACAGCAAGCAGTACCACGGTTGTTTTTATTTGTGACAGCTCGGCTAATGCAACTTACAGTACAGTAAGAGATGGAGGTTCAATGTCACCTTTTCAGAAAATATATATTCCAAAAAAAAAAAAAAAACGCAGAAAACACATGTAAACAACAAATCTGTCATTTTGACATTTTATTTTAACACTGGGGACCTTGTTTTGAAAAAGATCATTTAGGGCCTCCCAAAACACGGGATTCATAAGGATGCACAAACTGAAAGACAAATTACCTTTAGCGATACACATAATCTCATCTGGTTATTGAGGTAGACTACATAAGTATGTGGAAGGCAACACAAGTTGATACTCTTTTTAGCAATGACCCTTCTTCTGGAGGAGGAGTATTTCTCACTCCCTGATCTTTAGAATCACAAACCTGCTTGGATAAAACCTCTCTGACAATGGAATGTCGCCAATATGAAGTTGGAGAGAAGTATAAAGAAACAAAAGATTATTTTCTTTCTCTGATCTGAAGAAACTAAGAAACTAAAAAAAACAAAAAACATTTACAATGATTACATCTCTCAGTCTGGAATCGGTACCAAAGACATCTGTGGGTTTCGATTCTAGTGAACACGATGTGAGCCATTTTCCACAAATGGATAACACTGCAACAGTAAACAATCCCAGGGGTGGCCAGCCTCCAAAAGCTCATTTACAGCTCATCAAGAAGGTCACAGATGAAAACTGAACATCTAAAGCACTTAAGGCCTCACTTACCTCAATTAAGAACAGCCTCCATGATTCTGAAATAACACAGAAAGTTAGTTAAAGTGTTATAAGTGGAAGAATTCTATTACATAATACTCTGCTGAGCAAGATGAACACAAACACTGGTCTCATATTCTTAAAAATACCCAAATTGTTTAGTAATATAACCTGTAAACTGACAAGACAAGAACAAAAGCTGTTTAGAAGCTCCACCCCATCACATCTGGAATAAAACTAACAATTTAGTCTTATCCCAGAGCCGCCGTCTGGGGCAGCTTTGCTTTTTTCAATACACACACATCATGTTGTAATTAATGGATCTATCTGAAATGTCTTTTTAGGTTGAGATGCTACAGAATGGCCCGAAAGAAACTAAAACTGCTCTCATCAATGCAATTGATTAGATGCTTGTGCCAAGGTTGGCACAGCCTGTTATTAGGTTTAGGGAAATGAACGTTTGCACATAGGGCCATGTTATATTTCTTTTGCCTTCATAAAAAGAAAAATCACTATTCAAAAACTACAATTTGTATTCCCTAAGGTTAATTGAGTGTTTCTAAATCACTCGCATGTGATTAAAAAAAACAAGAAAAAATAGAAGCAATCTGTAGAGGTAATACTTGTTTACTGCATTACATATTTTTTATTGTGTAACCACCCCTTGCACAGGCTGAAGTTATTTATCTTTAATTGATTCTGTTACTATAACATAAAAAAAAAAAACTCATGATCATGGTATATGATCTATCTCCCTGATATAATCCAATCATTTGAGACATTTAATGTGTGCAAAAGGTTCTCAGTGGAAATTGCTAAATACATTGATCCAAACTGTCACTTCACATGATGCTGTGTATGTGAATTAACACTGCTTCTTAACATGGACCTCCCGCCTGACAGTCCTCAGGTTAATGGTGTGAAAACAGGGACCATGCTTTCCTCAACCTGTCAGATGGTAATTGGCCAACAGTTTCCTTTAATAGCAGTGTGCCACAGAGACTGCAAACACTTCTTAAACTGTGTACAAAATAATTGGTGAAGAGCAAATAAGAAGGGCTTGAGTGAACACGAATTCCCTTTTCATATGTTACATTTTATTATCAACATTAATATCTTTCATAAGTTATTATCCAAGCTCATCCACTTTCTTCTCTTATTTTTTTATATTGCAGGTTATTCATCTGTGCACATGGGAGAGACAGAGAAAAGAGAGAACTGCCAGAATCACCAAGATGAGACAATTTAATTATGGTAGCCTCTGAGGACAAAAGTTCCAGACAAGCTAAGGTGGTGAAATCTCCTTTTGAACGTCGCCTCAAGTTTCCAACAAGCATATCTCATTGAGAAGAAGTTGAAAGAAGACAGTCAACATTTTTTTGATTGGTACATGGGGACAATATGTGTCATCACACATCCATCAGTAAAAGCAAGACAAGTAAAAGCAATTATTCTGGCTCTGAGAACAGTTGAACATCCTGCTGATTCAATAGAAGGATCACATCAAAGTACTGAAACCGTGGTATTAAGCCCCCTTGTTTTTTTCGGCCCTATACATGACTTTCAGAGAAGCACAAATGGCCTGCAGATCAGGCATGGTGATGAGTGCCTTGTTTTGGTCTGTTACTGTTGTATGTTTGACTCACATTGAAGGAGTAAATGGTGATTGTTGGTTAATTGAGGGTGAAAAGGGCTTTGTATGGCTTGCGATTTGCAGCCAAAATCAACCGCCTTATGAGGCCATCCCACAGCATATCAATAACACCATTGTTGACCTTCGTCTGAATGAAAACAAAATCAAAAGCATTCATTATTCCTCTCTCAGTCGCTTTGCCAACTTGACCTACCTAAACCTGACCAAGAATGAAATCTCATACGTAGAGGATGGAGCCTTTTCTGCACAGTTTAACTTGCAAGTTCTCCAAATGGGCTTCAACAAGTTACGAAATCTAACAGAGGGGATTCTCCGGGGTTTAGGAAAGCTGCAGTACCTCTACCTCCAGGCAAACTTGATTGAAACTGTGACACCTAATGCCTTTTGGGAATGCCCCAACATAGAAAACATTGATCTCTCAATGAATCGAATACAGCAGTTAGATGGGTCCACGTTTGCCAGTCTAAACAAACTCACCACTTGTGAGCTGTACACAAACCCTTTCAACTGCTCTTGTGAGCTGCTTGGGTTTGTAAAATGGCTTTCAACTTTTCCAAATCGGACAAATGAGCGGATGGTCTGTGACTCTCCACGTGGTGTTGCAGGTTACAGCTTACTGAGCCAGAATCCTAACAACCCTACATACCGAAATGCACTGCACATGCTAACTACTGTGTGTACTGACGACTATGTGACACCATTTATTACTGTCTCCATGGAGTCCACAACGCTACCACCTGACGTTACACTTTGTGGGCTGGAAGACTGTCCCTCAGGCACCGAACCAGAGGATTTAACCATCAGTACAACTGAAAATGATGTAGAGGGAACCCCTCTGATGAAAGTTAGGGAAGTAACAAACACAGGTGCAACCATTACAGTCCAGCTTCCTAATCCCTTTCTGAAGATGTTTAGTCTGGTACTTTATAACAACAGCTTTTTCACAGATATTCAAAAACTAAAGGCCAAAAAGGAAGACATAGAGCTGAAAAACCTTAAACCCCACACTAACTACACATACTGTGTTGCTTCGATACGTAATGCTCTTAGACACAACCACACATGTCTAACAGTCTCCACTGGGCCTTGGAATGGAAAAGACAGAGTTGTAAGCAACACAACTGCCACTCACTATATTATGACTATTTTGGGCTGCCTTTTTAGCATGGTGATTTTTCTTGGATTTGTTTATTACTGCTTGCGCAGGAAGCGTCAAGAAGACGAAAAGCAAAGGAAAGCAGGCAGTCTTAAGAAGAATATAATGGAACTCAAATATGGACAAGAACTAGAAGGTGGGACTATTTCTCGAATGTCTCAAAAGCAGCTGATGGCCGGAGAAAGCATGGGCCGTATGCCATACCTACCATCTGCAAGTGAAATGGAGCAGTACAAGTTTCAGGAGATAAGTGAGACTCCCAAAATGATGAAGGGTAACTACATGGATGTCCGGAGCATGGATCATCATGAGCGTAGGGAGTGTGACATGGGAATGGCTGGGAATAGTCAAGGATCAGTAGCAGAAATTTCCACAATTGCAAAAGAAGTTGATAAAGTAAATCAAATAATTAATAACTGTATAGATGCCCTAAAGTCAGAATCAACTTCTTTTCAAGGGGTTAAATCTGGAGCAGTATCCACAGCAGAGCCTCAACTAGTTCTTTTATCAGAGCACCCTCAAAGTAAATCTGGCCTTCTTTCTCCAGTTTATAAGGACAGCTACCATCACTCTCTTCAGCGGCATAGAAGCTCTGATGTCTCGCCGAAGAGGCCCAGCACTGCCACAGGTGGGCCCATGCGAAGCCCAAGGCCTTATCGCTCTGACTCCAAGTACATAGAGAAAACCTCTCCAACAGGAGAGAGCATAATAACAGTGACACCTGCCGCAGCCATCTTGAGGGCTGAGGCAGACAAGATCCGCCAGTACAGTGACCACAGGCATTCATATCCCGATCCTCAGATAGAGGAGCTTGAAGGACCTGATAGCCACAAGCTGTTGGAGCCCATTAGCCACTCTCGCTCCAGAGACTTAGCCTATTCCCAGATGTCCTCACAATATCACAATCTAAGCTACTCATCTAGTCCTGAATACTACTGCAAACCTTCACACAGCATCTGGGAGCGATTCAGACTCCACCGCAAGCGACATAAAGATGAAGAGTACATGGCAGCTGGCCATGCTCTTCGTAAGAAAGTTCAATTTGCAAAAGATGAGGACCTGCATGATATTTTAGACTACTGGAAAGGGGTTTCAGCCCAGCATAAATCATAATTCATGTAGATGATTTTAAAATGGACCTTCTGTTGTTAAAATGACACAAGAACATTGTATGACATCTGAGTCAATGGATAATTCTATACCATAATTAACTAATCTCTCATGTATATCACATCTCTTTTGACTGTGAAGAAGATGAAGTGAAGATTTGTAAAACTTCAATTATTATCTAAAGCATTCATCTGGGGAAAAAAGTGCAAATTAATTATGAATATAAATATATATATATATATATATATGTGACAATGGATATTAGGTTTTTCGGGTATCGCATGGCCAAGTCCTGTGACAGTGGATTTGCTGTTGTGTAATATGAGACTACTATATGAAGAAACTGAAACTTTTTATTTTTTTGACGAACTTTCGGGACCCAAGCAAAGAGAACACTTTTTCTTCCTCCTTGCATATATTTAATTGAAAATTGTGTACAGATATGGGTTTCTATATTTGAAACGTTTTCTGTGTAAATGGTGAAGTTTTAGATGAATCAGGTTTATCAAACTGACCGCATTCTGTTTTGAATACAATTATGTTAAAGTTTAACTTTAGCCCTAGAACCGCAATCATTTCAGTACTCCTCCGAACTGCCAGAGTTTTAAAGCCCATTTCTAAGACCATAAAAAGACAAAAGTTTTATTCAAAACCACTGCTTTTTGATCATCAACTGTTATATATTATGTAGGGAGAATAACACTTAACCAGCAGAGAAAAGCTATTTGGACTATTTGTTTTACATTAAGTCACGACAGGCATATACTGTAATGTAGTTGAAGTTTCGAAAAGGTTGGTAGTTAACTTACAAGTAAAAAAATAAAATAAAATAATAGTAGTCTATAAAACAAAGATAAAAGCAATCTATATTTATTGATATTGAATGGTTTTCTGCCCATTCGGTTCTTTTTTGTGCAGTTCTTGTTTTTTTTTTTTGCCAACGACTGAAGGCATTTAGTGATTTGCAGATTAATGAATGTAAAAAAAATACATCCTCAGAAGAAGACCCATGTTTGCTATGGTTAGTTTTCAGTACATATGGCAGTGAAAAGATTTTCAGCCCTTCATAAACAAAAAAGGACATTTTTCTATCCAAATCCTGCATTGAAATTTTTACAAACAGCTTGTTGCACCTTTTTGCAAATCTTGTTCTTTTTCAAGCTTTTAGATAATTAACAAAACCAGTCTATAGTTATGGCCAAAAGCAATTTGTTCTGGCCTTAGCCCACACATTCAAATATAATATATTTTTTTATGATTTACAGGATAATATAATGTGTTTCTGGGATAAAAATGACTACTTGGCAGTTGTTGGTATAAAAGGTCAAATGCCTTTTCTTTTTATGACACAAATATCTTATACCTAATACAATGTTAAGGAGAGAAACTTTAGTAAAAGCCATAGAGTATTAGACAGAGGGTTTAATTAGTGTTATACTTAGAGCTGAAAAAGTGCAAGGAGTAAAAATGATTTTCTTACGGTTCTAGTGTTAAAGTAATTTCAAAAAACACCACCTGTTGTATTATTGCCACCTTTACTTAATTTGTTCTTTTATTTTTGTAATGATTCAGATGGATTCAGTTTTTAGTCCCCTGAATCACAGAGTGCAGTATTCACTGGTTTGGATCCAGTCCCTGCAGGCAAAAATGCAGTATAAATCATACTGCAATAAACGTCTGTTTTTCAGTTACATTAACCGCCATTTATATCTTTTGTACCAAAGTAGAAAAAGTTAAAATGTTTACAAATTTTCTGCATAGTCTGAGGAATTAATTAACATACAGGAGTAGGTCAGTATTTTATTTAAGGTTCCCCCTTAAAATTAATAATTGGGAAACCTTTTTTTATCCAGAAATAGGATTTTATTTTAAAGTCTGCTGTACATCTCTAAAAGACCAATGGGAAGGCAGCTGTACATTATCATTATTTAAGTAGACGGAAAGCTTCCCTGCTGGGAAGTCTGAGGATGAATGTAAGAGATACATATTCTAATTTATCTATGGCAGCTTCCTCTATGTATTCTTAAGAGGAGTTCAAAATCATGTTAACAACTGAGGGTTTTATTTTAATTTTTATTTTGCTTTATATTTCTTCCAGCCTGCTATATTGTATAATGTGTGATGATATACAAACAAACATAACTGGTTTTTCAAATGGGCCTTGATGCTTGCTGAGAGGTTTATTGTGAATTGTCTCTGCATTTTGTATATTATGAGAGATAAGGACCAGGCAAACATCAACATACTAAAGTTTAGTTTTCGAATGTTAAACTGAATCCTCTGACTTAATGGCTGTGAATTTATATATTACATTTATCCATTTTTTCAAGCTTTTTTATTTGTAAGATGTTTATGTATTTTATTCCAACAAGGCTCATGATGATTCATTACATGGCTAAAATGTAATCAATATACTGTACTCTGTTATGCACACGACATTGCTAGAGTTTCATGGTCAGTACTTTAAATGCAACTTACCCACAAACAAGAAAACAAAATAAAGAAAATGTGTCTTCAATTATTCTGACAATTTACATTTGAGATCAAATTTAACCCAACCCCCTTCTTAGTCTGGAAGATTTTAGCCAAGGGGAATAGGAGCAGTATTACCCTTTTTCACTTTTAAGAAAGGTATATGGAATTACTTAGAATTTTATATAATATATTTTCTGAATTCTCTTTTATCTTACATTTAATCTTAAATCATATTTTAGTTGTTACTGTTTGAAACAAGTTGTTTTTTGTTTTTTTACCAGATCCAAAAGGTAAAAGCTGTGACCAGGCCAGAACCAACCTATCATTTTTAGTGGTTGAAAGTAGGAACTATTGACATCTTGCTATAGCTAACAACTTATTTTTATAGTTATACACTAAAACACTTTTAGTGGGCAACTAGATTCCCTTGTTGCTATTGTTATAAATTTTAGTTTTTTTGGGAAAAAACAAAACATTGATTGTAGTTTTCACTTGCACTATTAAAAGAAAAGTTCAATTAAATTATATAACTCTAAGATATTAACTTTTGGGCTAATATCATAATGTAACAATAACAGCTCAATTGGAATTAATTAATAAAATAGATTAGAAAAAAACAGCAGCAGTATGTTAAACATATGTGTACTTGACGGCCATGAGCCGTCTCAGGCCTGACAAAAATAATTTATCAGAAAACATTTGTAAGCTGATTGTTCTTTGTAAGCCTGATTTCATGTATTTAGATTTCAAACCCATTTTTAGTTTTTCCTTTTAAATGACTCATCTCAATTATGTGTGTCACTATATTATTTTACTGTGAAATGAAACATTCATGAGCCTGATGTGAATGTCCTATGTAAGCACCTTGTTATCAGTTAACTTGGTTGTCTGACTTAATATTTCAACCGCCTTAAATTTTTAAGATTTGAGTAAAAGTGTAAATTGTTGTTTTATTTCTAATGTTTATATTGTTTAAACTCCATTGACAACTTTTTTTTATATATATATATATAAAAAGCATTTCAGAATATTTCAAGAGCTGTCAGGGTTCTAATTTGCTTAGCCCCTTAAAACCATGTTTTTTATATATTGCATATTGTAGCACTTCTGTGTCTAATAGGAGTTTTAAGTGATGAGGAAAACATAGAGAGATCAACAGTTGTTGTTTGAGTGCATTGAAACAAACAAGAGCACAAAATGTGTTTTTTTTTATTTTAAATTCTTAAAACTATGTTATCTGCTTTCAGACAAATTACTGTGAAATAAAGTTAAGGGTGCACATACAGCAAGGTCAGTATCCTTATTATGGTCATAATCATTGCTTTTGTCATATATTTATGTTATTAGTGCTTAGTTTGAGAAGTGTGTTAAAGGACTGTACATGATTACTATGATTTTTAAAAATTTAGGAAACTCCAAAGGTGTAAGATTTCATGGGTTGAAATATTCTGATTCAGAGCAGGTTGAACTATCATATTTCTTAGCCTCTATTTGATGTAAATGTATTTGATTGTGCATATGAAAAAGCACTGTTTTCTTGTGTGATTTAACAAAACAAAAAAATTCTACAAGTCTTCTTAATGCTTGGATACAATTTCCAGATACCTGAAGGTGGAAGGAGTATACAACATCATGGCATTCTGATATGGTATACCCACGTCAAATATCACACAATTTAGATTGGGTTGACCTGTGTATCAGAGAGCTCTATGTGTTTTAATGAATTCTGTCTAGATTAACAAATTCTGCTGGCTGAAGTTGAAAGAGTCCTTCCTTCCATCTATATGTGGTAAAATGTAAGTCTTTTTCTCATAGTTCATCTTCCTTCAGTTTCTCTGGGTTAAACAGGGTGGACAGAAAATGAACTCCAGACTGCTCTGCTGAATCCAGACAGCCTTTAGTCTCCCAGACATCAGTACGCAATGAGTGATTTCATTTAAGACTAGGACTAGAGTCTTCCAAAAATAATTTTAAAAAACGCACACATGTAGCTAAATAAATTTATTTATATACCACAATTCCGTACAAAGACAATTCAAAGTGCTTTAACGTGAATTGAACAATAGTGTATAAGGAAAATAAAAGCAAGTAAAGATAAAAACATTATAAAAGCAGGTAGTAAAATAAATAAAATAGCTGGACCACAAACTTAAACTAATAGTTAAAGGCAGTTCCAAATACATGGGTTTTTAACTTTGATTTAAAAGAACTCAGGCTTTCAGTGATTTACAGCCTTCTGGGAGTTTGTTCCATATAAGTGGAGCATAGGAACTAAATGCTGCTTCTACATATTTGGTTCTAGTTCTGGGTGGACAGGCTTGAACCTGAAGACCTGAGTGGTCTGGGAGATTTATACATGAACAACAAATCTGCAATGGTGCTGATCCATTCAGTGATTTATAGACTAACATAAGGAATTTAAGGTCTGTTCTCTGAGCTACGGGGAGGCAGTGTTATGATGCGTTCAGGCCGAACGTGGTGTCCATGGTGATTTCCGGGAGCCCCTCAGGGGAGTTCACCACTCTGCATTTCAGATGCACAAAGTTTACACCCTGGAACGCGTAATCAATTTAGAGGAGCTTCAGCTGCGTGAAGCTTACACCCCACCGATTAGAAAAAAACTCAGCAAATAGCCTGAATGGTTAGTGCTTCATTAGTGCAGGTTTGTGCATTCAAAATAGTCATTTATAAAACGTAAAATAAACAAACAAACAAATGAATACATATCATGTGTGCTACTGTTGTTACAGATATTAAAGATTATTGTTTAGGCATTCCAGAAGTTAACGATCACCCATTAATCTCCAAATTGAATCAAAATTTCAGTGCTACCTTTTTCAGGGCCAATTTGGTTTTTAAGATAAAATCATTTTTCATTTTGGCCATTGACTTTGCAATCCCAGCAATCGCAAGTGCTGCGCTCGCTCCTGATATAGCCTTAAGTTATTGCATACCATAATCTATCATTCCTGTGTTGGTATATATAACAGTGGGCATGTTTACCTTACATATAGCCTTATATATAGGCTTTAATTATTGTTTAATCTTAGGTAGTTCATCAACCTTCAAGAACCTACTCTTTCGACCTGCTGTTACCCCTGGCAACGCATAGCATTTCCTGTCAAGATCTTCCAGTCGGCATTTCACAATGAAAGCACAGGTGAAAGTTAAGATCACAGACTTCTGCTTAATTGTCTCTATGAACAACTTATGAATCATCTTGGGGAAACCATAACGTTTTTTAAAAACCCCCAAAAGCAGTGAAAAAAAGATGGATTCGACACCTAGTTTTTTACATATATACCTTTCTTCAAGTCAAAGGGGAGCTCCTACCTCAAGTTTTGGAGTTAAGTTCCTTTGGTTCCTTTGCACAATCGAGTGCTGGGAGCTTGGTGCAACTAACTCTGAAATGCAGATGCTGCACCGAGATGAGCTAAATGACAAAGCTCTTGATTTACCAGTAAGTCTACAGTTTTTATCTCTCTTAGGGTCTTGAAATATTGATAGTGACTGAAAGATATAAGTGGCTGAAATTAGCTTCTTACACAAAACACTCCTGTAGAGATACGTTTAGAAGGCCGGCCATCCACGTAAGGCTCAGAGTAGAGCCGTTTCTCCTCCTTATTGAGAGGAGTCAGCTGAGTTGGCTGAGACATTTGTTCAGCTGGCCCTGGAAGGGGCTTGAGGAGGAGGTATCTGGGCCAAAGTAGCCAAAAGCTGAATGAAGCATGCAGGAATGATCAGAATGAAAAACTGTGAATGACTGAATAAAAGAGCTCACAACTGAATTAAATTTGAGCATGAACAAAGGAGATTGCATGTTACGGAATTGACTGGTGTGACCAAGTGGCACTTAAAGGGGAATATAGTACAAGCAACACAGAATTTTTTAAAAAGCAAGAAAAAACGATGCACAAGAACAGTTAAAACTTAAATGGTTTTAATTTTTCTTTTTTAAACAGTTGGATTTGTTTTTTTTTTTCTCCCCACTCTGGTAACGGTAAAGTGGATGGATACTGGGATACTGTGAATTTATGACTTTGACTTAATGCCAAATTATTCACTTTTAACCCGTTTCTAAGCAGGAAAATGGCATATAAACAAAATGTCATATTATTTGGAAGCCAATAATTTAAAATGACAATTGCATATAGTATGTTCATTTTTTGTTATTGTTTTCTGAGTTATATAAGGACTCTGTTCATTTTAATCGAATATGAAATCTAGGCACCAGGTTTAGTCTTCTTTTGGTGTTTATCTATTGATTATTTTATTTATTTGTTCAGAAAAAGCAGTTTTATTTACAATTAATTTATTTTTTGTGTATTTTTAATTCACTGTTGTGCACTTTTGTTTCTGCTAGCTTACATTTTATTTGGTCTCGCTTGTATTTCATTCTATCTTTTGTAGACTACACTCTCATTCACTGTGTGTGTGTGTAAGTGACTCATTTGCAAGCACTTCAATTCAGTCTTGCTTATATATCATTCAGTTGAGTGCCATTTCCTCTGAACAGTCTTGCATGTTTCATCCAGCTTTTGGCCATTTTGGCCTTTCATAGTCCCAGATAAGCAGAAGACAACAAGTATGAGCAATTAGCAACAGTATTAATGTATTAGTAATCATATTTTTATATTGTAATTAATTCAGTAAAGTTTTAAATAATTAATGAACATTCATTAAAGCAATTCATAACCAACTCCAAACCCCCTTTCAACTCTCCCTTATCTATATTTGCCCAGGGTGATGGAGAGAGACGTGGTTGGGGGTGCATTGAAGAAGAGTGAAAGAGGGAGAGGTAATGGGGTTGAAGAGGAGACAGAAGGGAGAGAAAAAGTAGCTCTTATTATCCAGTATTATCACTGAAACAGCCTTGGTAGGTCAAATGGTAATGAATGTTGAGCATTGCGGAAAATGAATGAAAGTCACATGTAACAACAAATAGTTTGCATGACTAGCATGATAAAGTTAAAATATCTTCAGCTAGAGTTTGGTTCTACAAAAGTTACTTTTCAACAAATATATGAAAAACATTTTCACATAAATCCTGGTTTAGTAATGACTGATATGTAGTTCACTCTAATTTAATTCAGTTGATTTCAGATGGATCCAATTCTCAACACATGTCATCAAGTTACTTTTCTCCATTAATTTAGTGTGAATATATATTCAGATTGCTCTTCCTGGATGAGAATGTAGCAACAACAGGCATTTTTGTGCATTGTGTTATTGACTCTACACCAATGTCTCACACTGATCATGCATGCAGTGAAAGTGGTGAGGAAAAACTCTCGTTCAACAGGAATAAACCTCCAGTTGGTTCAGGTTCAGTGTGGTAATTTTTCTATCGAGGCTAACTGGGAGCTCAAGGACCCAGAAGTAGACATACAAAACAAACAATAAATACTTTCTATGTGAGAGTTTAACTTGGTTGTAAACACTTTGCTCTAACTGACCAGAGGACAGAAAAGGCTGATGTTAGGGTTGGCCCTCTAGCTGACCCAGTGGGGCAAATCTGATATCTTGAGAGAACAGATTGTTTGGAATAAATTAATATAGTTGGTTAGAAGAAAAGTAATATTTAGGTTATAAATGCAGGTTAGTGTTTCTGATTGATTTTAGGGCATTGAAGTGTAAGCCTTAAAGGCCCTAACCGCCTACCACCATATTTAGCGGATGATAAAATGTAACAAATAGAACTTGTTTGTTGCTTTGCAATTTGGATTGAGGAAACCAAAGTTTAAATGTTTAAAAGAATTTTAACTTTTAACTGGCTTTGGACAAACCTGTAAATCTTACTTAAAGATTTTGGATACTCCTTCTCCTTGTCAAGAATTTCTGGTTAAGGGTAAATTTAACTAGCCCAAGTAAGTTACCTCATTTATACTAACATAATACTCTTATTGCAGCCAAGTTTCTATAAGAAAAATCATAATTCATGCCTTTCGTAGTTTTGCTCTGATCTAAACCACATTACTGTAGCTGTGACTGTAGCTCTCTGGAACAATTTCGCTGCCAGATGTTAAACATCTCAAGTCTTTTCAGCCTCCAGTGGATTTTCCTTCAGGACTTCTGTATTTAGCTACATCTTTAGTATTTTTCTTGTGACACTCACTGGCTTACCTTTTGTTCCTGAAGAATAGTGCCTCCACAGTATAGGATGGTCCAACCACCATTTTTCACTGTGGTGATAATCATTTTGGCCTGATATACGGAGTTAGTTTTAAGCATCTTTCTTCAGATATAGGCCAATAATGTAGATGTTGGCCGAAATACAAAAACATTTCAATCAACCAGATGACAAATTTTTTACTTAAAATACAAACAGGGCTTTCTGTTGCTTTCTCCCAATAATAGCTGTCTTCTTGTGGAGAATTGTGGAGTGGATGACTAAATGTTTCAAAAAATGTGTTCACTTGAGCTATTGAAATCTTTGCTTTCTCCAGTTTATATGGTCAAAGTGGGCATGTCTGGGGATTTGCCATACTCTTTCCATATTGGATGAGCAGTGCTTGCCTCCAAGTACTCCTTCCATCAATGTATTTTAAATGCATTTTCAACTAAAGTCTTGTTATACCTAAATGTAAAACATTTATTGTACAGAGATTTAATTTCCTTCAAAAGCAACAAAAACATGTTGGTTGATGAAAGAATCTATTTTAGAGGAGCCATTGTGTAAGTAAACCGCCGAATGACAGAGAGAATTAAAGACGTGATAAGGGATATCACAAGTAAATTATTTCATGGTTGTTTCTGAAGTGAGAAATTTATGTAAGAAAAGCCGAAACGTGTATTAGATATTGATAGTAAGGGGAAAAAAAATAAAAAACATAAAATTTGAAGTATTTCTAATAAACTAACACCATGGTGGTGGAGCTATTTTAGAGTCAAATTACAGCCAAAATAAGCTGTACCAATGCCAGACTGATGGCAGATAGAGTAGGTAATTATTTTTTATGTCCATCATTTCAAGAAAAAAATACACACTGCAACATATGCCAAAACATTCCATGCTATTCTAAATCATTAAAAGATGAATTCATAATTTAACATAATAAAATATAATTTGAAAATAATATGGTTCAAACACTAATTTTTGACTTCTCGTGATGTACAGCTTTTTGATGTTATTTTCTTTTTTTCAAGAATTAAGCTTCCCCCCCTACACAAATACTCCCTGTGTTGCTCAATAGGATAATTCTGTATTTATGATCCTTTTTATCATTAAGTTCTAATGTTCATTTAGATCACAGTAAAATGTTGTTTTATATACATCAGGTTGACAGCTGTTAACAGTGGACTAATGGAAGCCTCACCATAGATCACCTCTACCTCTAAGATGGTCACACCTGTCAGACTCATTTGGATATCAATTTTTCATTTAGCAGATGGGCCGTCATGCACAGCTTGTCACAAATTTTAATACAGTGAAGGTAGAAAGACAGTAATGACTAAGGGAATAATTGATCTCATTTAATACTTTTAAAAGATGTACATTTCCGCTTAACATTTTGTTTGTTTGCTTATTAGCAGTGAGCATTATTTAGGAGCATTTTACACAACAATTGTGTTTTGTCTGTTTTCTTTCCCAGGAGTTGTTTGCAGACAGGTGAGATGCACCTCACTTGAAAGCATCATCACCCATGCACGTACACACGCACACCAAGTGATTTACATCTGGGAAATAATTTCCTTGATTTTTGATTGAAGGAGAAAACAAGAGTATTCCAGGATAGAAACTTGCAAAATATATAAAACGGATCTTGCTAAAAAAAAAAAAAAAAAAACGTTTGATCTTGGCTTATGATATTTCAATGTTATATACTCTGTTTTGGTCCCCTTTGTTAATACATGTAAACATTTTCTATATTCACCACCACAAGAGCATATGACTAGAAGTATGATATTGCACTTGCATGCATGTGTAAACAAGCAATAGAAAAGAAAAAGTCCAAGATCAAGTGTGAAAAGGCACAAAACATATCAGATGCCAAGCAGGATAAAATAAAAAACAGGTATGGCTCAGAATACAATAAAAATGTTGGTGTTCATTGAAGTGGAACCTAAAGCTGCTGAAGCTGGCAATGATGAATTGGCTTAGTTTGTTTGCTACAGCCAAGGAGCTTTGTAATATAACATGGACAAAGAAACTTAATTGTAATAAATTGTAATAAATCCTTGAGCTTTACAATATGTAATTTTTATTCCATGTAAAATCTTTGTTGGATGATTTGTTGTTTGCCTCCAAGTACTCCTTCCATCATCTATTCAGCAAAGTTCAGTAAAGAACATGCAATCTCAGGACATGGAAGAGCAATCAGATGTCTGCACGCTTGCAGACTAAGTTTAAGTACTTGAAGAGAGCAAACACTAAAGTTCCTCAGCCCTTGTCAAACGCAGTGCCTAATTGGATATGGGCGATCAACTCAGAAGAAGAGAGTATCTACATTTGGCTCTCAAATGAGATCAGCACTAAAGATCAAAGCTCAAATAGCTAGTATAATTAACAGAAAGTGCTCCAATGAAGCTGCATCTGTGGGTGATAGAACAAGCTAATAAATACAGGTTGAAACCTTTGACAGGTAACTTGGAAATCTTCATATTGTGTATCTATCTCTCTCTAGCTCTTTCTCCCTACATATATACATATACATATATATATATATATATATATATATATATATATATACTGCTCAAAAAATTTAAAGGACACTTTGAAAACACATCAGATCTCAATAGGCAAAAAAATCATGCTGGTTATGTATAATGATATGGACTGGGTGATGTGTTAGGTGATGTGTTAGGAACAAAAGGATGTCATATCATTTCATGGACATGAAAAGGATGCCACATCATTTGATGGAAATGTAAATTATTAACCTACGGAGGGCTGAATTCAAAGACACCCCAAAAATTACAGTGAAAAAATTATGTGGCAGGCTAGTCCATTTTGCTGAAATTTCACTGCAGCAACTCAAAATAGTATTCAGTAATTTGTATGGCTCCCACGTGCGTGTATGCATGCCTGACAACATCGGGGCATGCTCCTAATGAGATGACGGATGGCGTCCTGGGGTATCTCCTACCCGGATCTGGAACAGGGCATCACTGAGCTCCTGGACAGTCTAAGGTGCAACCTGGCGGCGTCGGATGGATCAAAACATAATGTTATTAATAGTTATAATCACTGCACCATGGCTGAAGGGGGAGAAGAAATTGATTTGGTGGCAGATTTACTGTCAAGGCCATTTTCAAGACTCATCAAGACTTTTCAAGAAAAGCTTGACATTGTTAAGAAAGGTCGGACAACTCTGAAGCTAGCAAGCCTGTCACAAACTAGAAGAGGATTTGTCCACCACTGGCCCCTCAGAATCTGAGGAACACTGCAAATTGAATTGTTGGGAGTGCTTGCCACTGGTCGACATGGTGTTTGGAGCCACACTTGGTTTGTAAATTTGACTTGCCTAACCAAGCAATGGTGCTTTCCAAAACTTTCAAGGGAAACCAGAGTGGATCTGAGCTGCACAATGAAAAGGATTTCAGCGGAAAACACCGCCCAATCACTGACACTCTGGTTAGACAGTCCAGTCCATCTCCCTGGAAAGCGGTGCAATGCAGCCACTGGACTGAAGACAGACGTGACATGCGTCACTGAGTGTCCCCGGTGCAGCAGCCCCAGAGAACTTGCAGGAAGGAACATACAGAACAGGCAGGATCCAGGCTTCCAGGCATTCTAGAACTCCCAGGCAGGTTCACAGTCCAGAAGCCTGACCAGGCGAACACGCACAGGAGCAGACAGGATCAGGTGCAGAGGCTTAGGGCAGGCTTAGTGGAAGAGGGTAGCCAAGACAGGACGTGGAACCAGAGCTTGAGCAGGACCTTTAAACTTGCCTCCCACTTGCAGCAAGGCTTACTGAAATAAAACTGAACCTCCCCACTTAAAGAGCCAAAAACTCTGAGGACTCAGCAGGGGAGGAACAGTCTAATGGAGCAATATCTAATGATCTGGCCATGATAGCTGGAACTGAGCCCTATATAAGGGCAACTGGCAGGTGGATGAGATGAGTAATACAGTAATTAGGAGTTGGAAAGAGTTAAGCAGGTGAACGGCATGAGTAATTAAGGCAAGCTCAAAGAATGCAAAATCTTTTTCAGCCACCTCAGTGGCCTTGCTCCATTTTTTTAGTCTTTAATAAGAGAGATCCTCTAAAGGAACTCACATTCTGGAGCATCATGACGAGTATGAAGAGCAAGTGTTGGGATCTGGAGCTGTACCACCTTTCTCCAGCAGAGTGCGCCGTGGATCCTCCTGAGCTGAGCCTCCAACACACCTGAGGCGCATCTCGTCATCAGAGGATCCTCTCCTATATAACCTGCCTTCAGACCTTGCCTCAACGCCGCAGTGTTGATCCAGTTTGGTTAGCACCTGAGCCTAGCAATCACCTGATCTGTTATCTCTGTTATCTCTGATGAGATTAGATTCTAACACCTCCTTGTCTCTGCTTTCAGGAATCCTGTTTCCCTTGTAAGCTCTGGATGAGCTTAACCTGCCGAGCCTGCCCTCTGAGCCAAACCTGAAGACTCTTCTCTGGATTCCCATGCAGCTCTTGGCTAAGAGCTGGAAACCCAAAACCAAGGTCTGCCCTCAAGTCAGAAGTAAGACACTGAAGCGGTTATTGAACTCTGCTGAACTAAACAGTCTCTGGACCCAACAGTTCCTCTCTCAAAGCAAAACCCGGATCAATCAAGGTATTCTTCAGAAACTCTCTAACTCAAACTCTTCAGTTCCTGAGCTAACTGAACTATCATCCTCACAGACTCCAGTGAACCTGCCCCCAGGCCTGAACCAGTTCCAGTGTTTATTCCATGTGCTTGTGCTCAATAAACATTGTTAAACTTTTCATCTGTCTCCGTTGTGTTCTGCATATTGGGCTTTTCTGAACCCATCATGACAGGAAGAACTTCTGGATGATTTTAAGTTTTGTTTTTTCCTCACACATTTAACAGCATTTTTGAGTGTTCAGACATGCTCTTTTCAATACTACATGACAAAAAACTGGATGTACAGTTTTGTCTGGCTAGGGTAAAAGTTTTGTGACACCGATGAGAGAGAGAGACACAGCCGGCGCTCCGAACGCACGAAGGGTCAAGCGCAAGATCCTGGTGCACACTACCGCCAACTCCACTGCAGGATTCTGGACATTATTTTCCAGACACAGACCAGATTTCAAGACCACGAAAAACCGATGTTTGTCACCCTCCTCAACCCCCAGAAGTTTCCGGAATACAAGAAAAATTTCCTGCAGCTGCCTTCTCCAGTATAACACAGAGCCATGGAACACTTTTTGAACTGTCTCGGCTAAAAACAGAACTGACTGTAATGTATGCCATGGATGAATTTGCAGGAAAATCTCCCACTGATCTCCTTGACTTGAGTGAAAGCATGGGGCACCTGTACACATTTGTATGTTTGGCGGTGACCATTCCTGTGTCCACTGCTTCAGTCAAGTGGACATTTTCAGCCATAATCAGGTGCTTAAATTGTGGCACCATGATTTTCAAATCTTTAACTTATTTTCAATATTCAAATTTCTAAGACACAGAAATTCTTGTTTTCCTTATCTGTGTGCCAATAGAGACTGAGTCATTAAAAATAACTGAAAGAAAAGCTTTTAATTTGTAATTTTATAATTAATGAACCTTTAAAAAATTGCTTTCACCTTCTAAGATGAGCAACAAATGATCTTGATCCCTAAACAATAAAATTCTTTGAAAATGAACTACTTGTTAAGAAAACTTGTAAGATGTAAAGCAGAAAACTGGTTATATATCTGAAGCTCATTTTCCTTCACTTTCAATTGATGCACAACAGTTAGGGAAGATTTTTGTGATGGTGGGTAGAATTCATCTACTTGGATAAGCGGTTTTCAAACCAAACCTAAAATGACCTGGTGCAAAGAATCTTCACTCTCAATAGGCAGCTGTGGCTACAATGTAGCCACTGTAGACTACAATGTAGTGACCATAAGGGTGTGAACATGTGCAACAATTGATGAATCAATCAACATCACAATTGTATATCTAACAACACTTCTGAGATACCTGTAGTTTTTGCTCTCAATGTTGACACCATAATTACGGCAAAAACTTCATCTTAAAGAAGAAAATGTACAGAACATTGTCCCATTGGGTGAACAGGGCTTCGTCCAACCAGCAGTATCCAACTTCCCAGCAAATGAAACATGGAGAAACATTTTTAACCGTTTTTATCACTTAAACATTCTAATTGCTCTGTTTCTAGGTAAACTAACTCTAAACCAAGATAAAATGCAGTAACTCTATCTA
>NW_015150561.1:1120106-1136330 GCF_000732505.1 Cyprinodon variegatus
CTATCTATCTATCTATCTATCTATCTATCTATCTATCTATCTATAGTAATGGAAAAAAATCATTAAACCAATTTTGTTTAAGGATAACTAACCTTATCTAACTAATATAACCAACCAGGAAACACAATGAGGCAGACACTCGGCCCAATTCAAAAAATTCTCCCCAAACTGTAGAATTGGCCTGAAAAGGTCAAAAACTCCTACAGTGTATACCCGCCTTAACGTTTTGTTTTGTGTTTTTCCATGTGAGCAATTAAATGTGTTTACTGCAATTGGGGAATTGTCCAGGCAGAGTAATATGTGAGTTTCCATCTTGTTTTTACCAAAGGAATTGAGGTCTATGATTTATGTGCACCAAGTTGATGGGCTACAACTCTTCATTCTTGTTATAGAAGATTTATGCTGATAGATTACTCTGGAGCCTGAAGGAACCCAGAACCAACTCATTAATACAGAGCAAAGCCCAGCTGATCTCCAAGCAGACCAAGGGAATCATCTTTCAAATGACCGATATGCAGCGGCAAGTCACAGGGACCACCTGTCAACACGGCTGCCAGTGAGGAGAAGAGGAGACTGGTGGGCATACTGCATGTAGAATGAGAGAGATTGAAAAGCTCATTATTATTCGAGACAGAGTGCAAATCAAAGTGCCTGCACCTGAAAATAAAGAAGGCATGTGCCCGCACGGGCCACATGACTTTTGTTCATAAAACCCTTGCCTCGAGCTATTAATGAACCAACCTGTGTTATCCCCACATCTGTCATTCTTTTCTTCTTCTTTTCTTCTGTCACAGAAAGTTTTGTGATTATAGAGTAGATCATTTTTTTTTTTTTTAAAACACTGTTCTTTACATACTTGTGACAGATAAAAATTTAAAAAAAAAATTTCTCCTTGCCACTATACAAATCTGCTTATTGGTTCGTATTATATCAGTGTTGGGAATAAAAACAAAAACATTTAATCAAGTTACTTATAGGGTATGTAATTAATTACCTAATCACAACTAATTGCATTTTATTAAATAAACATATGATCACAGCAACGTATATATTAATTATTTTCATCCTTCGTTAAAATTATTCAGCCATCAGAATAGTTGAAAGTTAAAAATCATTAAGCTTATTTTTAGACTATTTGTTCAACTTCTTGTAAAGACTACTATAGAAATAGTCACGGTTAGACTGTAGAAATCAATCAAAGTCAGTGGAAAACACCAAACGAAGATAGTGAGAAAAGTTTGTGTCTGTATCTGGGTGTGTGTGTGTGGGGGGGGGTGTGTGTGTGAGAGTGTGTGTGTGTGTACAGTGCCTTGCCAAAGAATTCAGCCCCTTTGAACCTTACAACCTTTTGCCACATTTCAGACTTCAAACACAAAAATATAAAATTTCATTTTTCATTTATTTTTTTGTTCATTAGATCAGGTATCAGGGCGAAAGTTCGAAAATTTCCACGGGGCCGATTACTTTCGCAATACGCTGTATGAGCACATCTTAAAAACAATAGTATAACTTTCTGTTTTTAATTTTACATTCTTTTAGGGCAGCATTATTATTTTTTATTCTTTTGACATACATATAATACGCTTCAAAGTAAACATTGTACCAGGAGGAGCCGCCGCTCAACAATGCGCTTTATCATGTTTAACCTGCAAAAGGGGAGCTTGACCTTCACAATTGTTTATGCACTACTGGGAGGCTTCCTCTCCAGAGCTAAAGAAGGTAAGCTCCCCTGTGACCTTTGAATCTTTATAAAAAGTTTATCCCTGACCACCATAAATATTTAACTTAAAGTAATTAAGCCCGCCCTACTCCACTTTCTAAACTCTCAGTTCAACGTTGTGAATAACTCAGTAACTCAAATATACTCACTCTCTACCTCCTTATAGCTTTGGACGCTTGCATGGTGCTTTTTATCCCAATTAACATGCAAAAAAAAATGTGAAGGGTTTGACTGTCTTTCACGTTCATGTAAAAATATGGTGTAGGTGTCCATGGCAGCACTTTAAAGTTGTATACAAAAATCTGGGTTTCTGACTGAAATCATGATAAATGCAGAGCGAGGTAAACAAATTAAACTCTAAAAGTCACATTTCTTATCTTTAGTTTGCTTTTCTGAGATACTTTTGAAATAAAATCAATGGCGACCAATTGCATTTAGTTTTGATTTTATTTACATTGGACATTAAATAACAAATTTGACCAACATGCTTCTCTTAAAAAAATCTAATCAGTTAAAATTAAGAAGAAACAGAAAGAAAACCTTTTAAAAAGTACAAAATAAATAAAAGAAACATCAACCACCTTGTTCTGATTTAAACTGAAATTGAGTTGCAGGAAGGATTTAAAAGACTCTGCAGATACAATACAAATATCAAGAGGCCATTTGTTCACGAGACAAAGGTCTGCTGTACTGTAGCAAAAACTAAGTTCACACTACACATTTTAATTTGGCCACTGCTAGTTGAACACATTTAGCTCGAAGATGTGTGCTATTATTGAGTTTGACTCATTTAGGAGAACTGTTATAAAACAAACAAAACAAACTTTGAACTTCTTGCTACAATTTCTTTGAACCATTTATTAAAAACAAAAACACAGAAAAGGCATGGGGCAGCTGCTAAACTACCAAATGAGTTTTGTAAATGATACTTACACCAAATGGTAGTTCCAAACTGCATTGGTTCAGGGTGGCTTCATACATTAAAAAGAAAAAAGCAACAGGCAAGAAGAGTTTAACTTTAACTGTGTATGTTTTACATCCAAATTGGATTTTAATTAGTCAGTAGATAGAATCCTGACACAATCACAATTTGTAAATATGACATGACAAAGATTGAAATTGTTTTAAGGAGTGAATACCACATTGATCAAATTCTAAAATTACTATCCATAACTGAGAATTATCATTTTAATCACTTAATCAAAATTAAAGCCCCATAGTGTTTTCCTAACTAATGCTGAGAAGCACAGCTCCAGACTATTACATAGTCTTCCAGCTACTGTACTGACCAGACAATACAATCCCGGGCTCATGAGATCAGGAAAGCTACAGATGGTTTGACTGCAAGCTTTACAAGGTAATCCAGTTAAGAGTAAACACAACAAACAATTTAAACCTTTTGCAGGCCATACATCTCCAGTTGTGAAATGATGTCACATAAAGGTTTCTGTCCGCTTAATTTTGGCATTTTATTTTTAATCTTTTCATTCTTCCTGCATCAATATTAAAAAGTGTATAATATCAAATAAATGTCATTGGATTTAAATTGGATTTAGTTATAAAACTTTTCTTTTGTTTCTGCTGGTTTGATGTTTGACCTCTTGGTTTAAAATGCACTGCAACAATAAATATTTCAGAGAAAAGAAACTGAGAATAGAGTGCATGAGCCAAGCTAAGAACAGATTGACCCAAATTTAATTAGATAGATAAGGCTTACAGCTACTACTGAAGAAGATGATGATGGCGGATGATAGTGAAACTCTAGATATAGATGAGGTGATTAGTAAACAGGCAAGGGTCTCCACAATCCTGTTTCCAAATTTTGTGTTCAAATAGATGTTTATGGTAAGTGTTTTAGTACTGCGTTCTTCCTGGTAGATTAAAATGTTTACATTTATTTACATTTTGCACATGTATTAATCTTTCATATGGCTAATTACGGATTTATACTTACTGTATCAATACATCAATGCGATTTTTGCCTTATTTTAAGCAATCGGGAAAAGAAACTGGATTTATTAATTATATTTCAATGAATAGTAAAATAATTTACAACTCATAATTAAAATTCCTTGTTTCATTGTAGTCTTAGTTTCCAATAACATGATATAACTGAAATATTTTACTTACAAATTGCTGCTGACCAAGTATCTCTGCCATGGGTGGCAATGATGCTCCTTAATGGGAACAATCTCCCTTTGTATTTTGGTTGAAAAATTCAATTTGAAAGCAGTGATCATTCTTGTGTACACAGAACTGTAGTCCTTAAATTGTAGAGAGTTTGCACTGATGCACTAGTGTTTATGCAAGTCTCACAAACTGCTTGAGATAGGCACCAACCCCCCCAATACCATGTACATTATGCAGCAAAGGATGAGCGTATACTAAACAGCACTCTTGTTTTTATTTAAATAACATAAAATAGTAGCCATTCAAAATTTCCCCAATTTGCTTTCTTTGGCTGTTCCTTGGCTGGTACCCTACGATTCCATTTTAAACATCACTCTTTGTAATAAAATATTAGTTTACTCATGATTTGTGGATCTTAATATATTAATAATATTGACTGAAATCAAGTATTCTAGACTTTACTTTCCGGGCATACACAGCAATAAGAGCTACAAGTAAACACATTTATTTAGTAATGAAGTTCAGACAATGCATGCTTCAGAAAAATCAATGTGTGAAGGTATTATTTTTTTTTTAAGATCAGTTTTCTATGAATCAAAAGGCAAAAGATTAACTAATGTCAAGTAAAACAGCTTGTTAGATTATAGGCTAAGCATTAGGTGGGCTATATATGTGTTCCAGAAATGTTGTAGTTCTAAAGACATGCAACCAAGGTGAAAGAATCTCTCAGTTGCCTGTATGAATATACGAGTGTGAAAATGTTTGTGTGCCTCTTCGTATTACCTTCATAATGATCCGGCAGTCTCAGCAACAGTAAATCTCAACTCCCAACAAACACATGCTGGGAGAGCCTCATGGACTGTTGTTGCCCTTAGAAGAAAAATGTTTGACAGAGGATGAAAACCACCTGAAATGCAGGCAATTCATTAGCTGTAACATTACATTTCCACTCCGGATTTTATAGGGTTATTTATATATAAATAAATAAAAAAAATCCTTTTCAAAATATGGAGGACTATTTTATTTTAGTCATTTTTTCAACTTTATGTTTGCAAGTGTGTCTTCCCGTGATACAATATTGTATTTCCAGAATAACCTGCTTAAAAAAGATATCCCACATAGAAAAAGGGAATATAGAAAGAACATTTCCTACAACAACTGAACTGAAAAAAAAAATCTAATGAAAATAAAAGACTATGACAAAACAATGATTAAAATTGGAACAATTGGTGAAACAATCTCCATTTAATTAAAAAAAAATTTTGCTATCCAAATTTAAGGTTTTTAATTCAGTAAAATAAGGCCCCTTCAAGCTAACATGCCAAGCAATACATAAATGATATGAAAGTATGTTTACTGTATATTCATGATCTCTGTGTTGTGTTAGTGTTTATGTTTATGTATGTAAAAAGGGAATATATAAAAAAGGAGCTTTATTTTAATAATCCATGACAACTGCTAAAAGCATTTTAAAGTACTTAAAACAGTACCATTGATAAAACTGGCAGTTTTGTTTCTGATATTATTTCTTAACAAAGCTAACATTGTTGAGCTCCTAGTTTAAGATCTAGCTATTAGTAGTTCTTACAAGAAAATGAGAAGCTTGAATGGGGATTACAAGACATAACCTATCACAATCAAATGGGTTAGTGTCAGCTTTGCTGGATGTTTGTGGAGACAGAAGCAGAGATGGTTTCTTGTAGGTTTAATTATGAAGTTGGTGGCAACAGAAGCATAAATTCAAACTAAAAAGACAGGGAACTTAGGAACCAAAATGAGGAGACACTTGGGCGGAACATGCATAGAAAATGAAGAGAATCAAACAAAGAGGAAGTGCATAGGAGTAGTATATATATGGGAGAAAACAAAAGAAATGAAAAGGCTAATCAGCTGATAGGCAGCAGGTGTAGACAGTAGCAGCTAAAAAGAAGCTAAGTGGAAAGGAAAGAGACACTAGGGGTGCAACAAAGAATAACCAGGGAAAACAACATGATCTAACTGCAACTTGGAAATAACTTAAATGAAACTAAAGGGAAATAAAACTGACTACAACTAAAGACCAAGGAATAGATAATACCAAAAGTGCGGAAAGAAATAACAAGGGAAAGTAAAACTAAGAATTCAAAAATGATATAAATCTTGACAAAGACAGAATAACATAAAATAAAGCATAATTGAGAACCCCCTAAAAAACCTAAACAGAACCAAAAAGTCAAGAAAGGGCAGAATTATGACACTTAAGTGTTCAAACATTAATTATTGCATACAAAATAACTTAAAAAAATTATGATGCTAAAAAGGAAAGATATCTTTTTAGATGCAATATGGTGTAATCTCCCTCACCATCTTTTCTGTTGGTTTCCTGTGCATGCATGTACATCCATTTGAGTAGCTTCCACTTAAAACTTAGAGAGAGACAAGTAGCATAGAATCAAAATGGTAGAGAGTAGGGCTGTGTTCGTTTTTCAAGGCTGCATCCTTCAATGATTCTACCTCAGAGGATCCAGTCAATCTGGACTGGATCTTTGAGGTCCGTGAAAAATGAGTTTGGAATCTTGGCTGTGAATTCAAACAGGTCCAACCTTCGGCGGCTTTCACCGCCCAAACAAATAAAAGCAAATGTAATGATATAAAGGGGTAGAAAGATATAACTAAATCTAAGCAATATATGTGTAAAACATGTCTGTAAAATATCTTATATTCAACAATAAAAAATACTTAGTTAAGCAAATTGTGCAAAATAACAAAAAATAACAATCATATCAGATTTATAGTCCCCACACTGCAGATATATTAGAATCTGTCATTAAATTACAGCCATGACAAGGATCCAAGTAAAATATAACTCTGTTACCCTGGTCTCATTTCAACACACCCAATCCAAAGAGGACCCACTCTGCAAATGTCCTAGTCCAATAGGATCAATTTAGCTAATGTACTCGTGCAAACACTAAATCAGAGTCCACTATTGATGCTTCAGGGGAACCACGTTATATTTAAAGCATGATGGAATGAGTTAATAAAAAGATGGCTTTACCATTTTTGTCCTTAATAGATTATGATTCCAGACATGGTATGCATCTAAATATTAAAAAAACAAAAACAAAGGGAGATCCAATTAGATAGTCAACCTCATTTCTTAAAAATATAGTTTTAATAGTTAAAGAAGCATAGTGCAAATTCTAGATCTTTTGCAAACAGTTGTATCATCGGGCAACAAGTTGCAATGACCAAAGTATTGTGCACTTGCATGAGAGAAAAAGAAAAGCATCTCCGTCCCTCTGCAGTGCACAGTTTTTTTTTTTTTTTTAGGGTGCATTCTCAGGTAAGTTATACATAATAAAGTTAGTTCGAATAGAGCATCTTATCATTTTAGGTAAAAGAGGCCCAACGGCAGATCCATTTTCATTTCCAGGGCAGAGCCCTTTTTAAGAGCTTCCCCAATTTGAACTCTTGTCTTATTCAGTCACCGATCAGACTCCAATTCAGCCCTTTTGTCACACTAGGCAACTTTTTATTTTCTTAATTGTCTGTGGAGTCTGGGATAGGGTTTGAGCTGAAATTGTAGCTGGACTTCAGTAATCTATTTTCAAAAACAGTCGCCTGTGTTCTCTCGCTGTGTCAGTGGCAGCGAAAGACTTGATAAAGTGGCCAAGAAAATGACAGCCCGTGGACATGCCCAGGGAATCAGACAAGAATCTCTCTCTGATGAACTGATTAAGCAGCTGTGATAAATAGAAGAAAAGTCATTATACACATCAGGCAATAGTAACTGCTGTTGAATGATATCCCAGTGCTTGTCAGACAGGCCTCCTCTCTTGCAGAGTTTAAGACTTTTCTTAAAACACACTTATTTGCAGAAACATTTTGCACATCTTGAAGGTTAACTCTACTTTTAGTTTCTATTTTTATTATCATTTTATTTTATTCTTATATTCTTAATAATTTTATGTACTTCCACTGTTCTTTAACCATCTTATCCCTATTTAATCTTATTAGTGTCATGTTGTGTGGAGGATTTTCGAAGACCCAAATGCAGAGACTGAATCTGAGGTGGTTTTTTACAGATTAAGGGAGAAAAGAAATGCAAAAATACAAAATCCAAAGTCAAGAATGCATCAACAAGGAAAATTCAAGAACCAAAAAAGCTAGGAGACACAAGGGGGGAATAAACGTAAAGAACGATGAGGAAGGAAAAGGAAAGGAAAAAAAGAACAGGGTGAGCGTGAAGGGCAGTGTGATGGATCCTCCCTGCACCTACGGCCATGACCAACAGACTTCCTAGCAGACATGACACTGAATCAGCTGCGACTGCAAACCCTCTTTCTTAATTTATGTTTTTTCTTTTTATTTATTTATTTTGGGGAGCAGTAAACTGCAGCTGGGTTAATACCGCAATCAAAGAAACCTTTTTATGCAGGCTGAGTGCCTCCGGGCGCATTGCTGCCCCCCTTAGGACACTGGCTTGTGACATTTCATGGACATTACACTGTTGTGCGTTAGCATTAGTTAGGCTGTCGTTGGACATACGCTCTTGACTCGTTATGAATACTCTATGTATATGCCCAAAATTGAAATAATACATAGTTTAGCGTATGTCAGCGTTTTGAAAGATTGTGGGACATCAGCATACGCTGGCAAAATTGTCAAGGTGTGACAGGGGCTTAAGGGAAAGGTGACTGGCACAAGGGGGAAACAGAATAACTTAAAAATAATTAAACACTGCTTAAATATAACTCAAAATGGAAAAGAAACCAATGATCAAGAATACACAGAATAGCATAAATCAAAGTGTAACTGCAAACTTAAAAAGAAACTTCAACAGAAGTCTTTCACAATAGATTTTTACTTATTGATTTTTAATTTCACAATTATCTTTAGGTGGTAAATGCAGTATGCTGACTTTGTTATTTTCAAGTGCTTTATAAAGGTGGTATGGTGTGGTGTGTTGTTTGTTTTTTGTTTTTCCAGCGTTTTTTATTGTCATTACCCTGTCACAAGTACAGAGCAACAAAACGAACTCTCTGCATTTGAGCCATCCCCTAGGGGAGCAGTGGGATGCCATTGTGCGGTCCCCGGGTAGCAGTGTGGGGTTAAGGGTCCTTGCTCAGGATCCTAGAGTGGTGGGTCTGGGGATCAGGTACTTGCAGCCCTCTCAGAACAAAAGCACAGTGCTCTAACCCACTAGGTCAACACTCGCCCCTGGTGTGGTGTGGTACGGTATGTATAGCATGGCATGGGTATCAATAGGAAGTAATAAAAACATTATTACCTTTAAACTTGCAAAAATAACATTTAGGATTGAACCAGAAATGGAATAAGCTAAAGAGATTCTCAACATAAATTAACGTATCAAATACAATTGACTGAAAGCAAACCTTTCTTAATGAGACCTTAGGAAATTGACCAGGCTCAGTTTAAAGCAGATCGATCTGCCTAACAAGCATATTAGGATTCCTATACAAAGACATTATCAATGTAATTATTTGTTTCAGATCAAGTTATCATACAAGAGAAGATACTTTCTAGCAAAACAAATACTGTTCTCATTTTTCTGTCACAAGGATGGTCAAGGATGTGATTAGGACAATTAGAATTCAGGTTTTTTTGTTGACCTTTCTACTTGCCCAGTAAAACTATGCAGCTGAATCTGAGGAGAACGTTGAACAAGTAATAGAGAATCCTCTCTTTTTCTCAGAGAAGTATATATCCCGATGTTTTAAATATAGAGAAAGATCTATATCCCTCTATATAGAGAGATATAGATTTCTCTATCTCTATCTCTCTCTCTATACATATATATAGATTTGCCCTGTACCCTCCATCTGAGAGGGTCAATCATCCATCTGTGGTGTTATATTTTTATTAGAACTCAGAACTACATATCAAAGTGTGCAGAGAGCAAGCTATGTTTGACTTCAGTAAAATTGATTTGCCTTTTAACTACGTGGAAAAAGACATTTTTAAAGCTTGAAACAAAAATTAATTGGGTTCTTGGAACATTTCTCCTACTTATGTGTTTCTTCATTTTGACCATTCAATGATTTTAACTCAGTCTTGTCAAACGAAATCAATATCTGTTTTTTAAAAAGCAAGGATTTTTTTTTATTTATTGATTTTCCCCCAGACTTACGGATCAGACTCAAAAACTGATGAGCACATTTAAATTTTCTGGTTTAGAAATATTTCTGAAATCGTAAAAGGTTTAATAAACAGAGCAACTCTTTGGGAAATTCAAACCAGTTTTATAGCTGATAAAAATTATATATACTGTAACAATTTTGCAATGTATTTTCCCATTTTCCAAAAATGTAATAAAAAACAGACAACACTGATTAAAAAAAGCACAAGTAAATTCCAGTATAATTTAAATTAACGAATACACATTCTGTTGCAGGTTATCTTGTTCAGTTTTTTTCATTCATGCTGTTTAGTCTCGTCTGGTTTTGGTTTTTCAGTTTTTCAGTATTTAAAGCACAAATATGCAAAGCAGCATATCATTACATCATTACAACTATAGTTTTGTTAAAACTTATACTGCACTTTGAAAAACTCCTACTTGAAGGTACAAAATATAAAAAATAATAAAGACTGCTTTGGACTAAATAGGCTGACGTATTAACTTTACAGATGTAAGAAAATGGACATTAACTATTTGAGGAGAAACTCTTTAAAAATCAATTCTCACTATTTTTAACAAATTATTTTAGAAGCCAAGTCCTTTTTGATTAAATTATTTTCAAAGGGTCTGTAGCTAATTGTATTACTAAATGTTTGCGGCACTAGGGACTTGCATTTCAAAAATAGAATGTCTGGAACTGAGATGAAGAAAGTATAATAAGCTCAGAACATAGGACCAAGAATTCAGGCGAGACAGACAGTGATTACTTAAAAGGCGTTTATTAAGCTGACAGAGGCAGAGCTGTGGATCTGCGGTGGCTTGAGTAGGGCGAGGTCCCATGGCGAGGTCCAATCACTAGACACTCTGGTTTATCAGTTCAGTCCAGTTTAACGTGGTAGGATCCAGCCAGGGGGCTGCCAACTAGATGCGGCTGGCACTGCCCAGAGTGCCCCCGATACTATAGACCCGGAGGGCAAACAGGAATTAGAGCCAGTTCAGGGAAACAGATCAGAACAGGAAGGTTCAGAGGTCCAGGAGTCCAGAGCCCAGTCAGGAATACCAAGGAGAATAGGGTTCCAGGGGTCCACAGAGAGGTCAGGCAGAACATTCAGATGGGAATAGACAAGCTCAGTGGTTGAGAGGCAAAACCTAGCAGGATACCATGAACACCACAGGAAACTTGCTCTCTCCACTGAGCCAAGACATGAACCAGGCACCCTCAGTTGATAAGAGACAGAACAGGATCAGGAAAACAGGAACACTACGAAACACTAAAAACCTCTCTCACCACTGGCTCCCAAGAACGAGAACATGAACTATGGCATCAGTGATTACATTAAAGTCAAACTCAAAACATTAGCTACGTTTACATGGACACAACTAATCGGATTGAAGGCCTGATCAGATCAAAAATGTTTCATGTAAACATGTCAGACTGAAGATTCTAATCCGATTCGGTCCGATCGGATCTAAATTTAATTCCGAATAAGAGAGGTGGTTTTTGCCGATCGCCATTCTGATTGGCGTCCATGTAAACACCCATTCGGATCTTAAGAGTAAAATAATCTTCACTGCGCATGTGTGCGACGTCAGCGTGACGTTTTTCCGCCTTGTCAACAACAGGAAACCACCGGTCGCTCTCGCTGTGAACAACATGGCGGGGGGAGTCTAGGAACGCCGACTTATACACTCAAGTTCATTTAAAGCTGCAGGAAGCAGGAATTTATCCTCCTCCTCTTCCTCTTTTCTCTCTCCACAGCCCACTCGCTCTCCCACGCCGGTTCAATCGCTCATTCTCTACATTTTCTCTCGTACATTTCGCTGCCAAGCGCTTTTTTCCTCCTCTCTCCTTTTTTCTTTCCGCTCGCTCCGAGCGCATCGTTTGTCAGGCCTCCCAAAAACCAGACGCAGACAGAACTGCCAAGTTTGGCAGGAAGTTCTGCGCATGCTTAAAAGATTTAATCTGATCCAACGCTTGGTACATGTATACACACGTCATGATCGGATCATTTTATTTAGTGTCCATGTAAACGGAGATTTTGAATTTCCGATCAACCAAGGTTTGGATCGGATCGGGGAAATTTTGCGCATGTAAACGTAGCTAATGATCTGTCCCAATAGCTGGGACTGAGCCGTATATAAAGAAGCAGAAGCAGGTGGTTAAGATAAGTGGTAACTGGAAACCTGGCAGTTAGGCAGGTGAAAGAAATGAGCAATCAGACCAGCTCTCAGAGCCATGATCATAACAGAAAGAGGGAAGACATGCAGCAAAGGTTTCCCCTCCAGGTTGAGGGTCAAACTTGGTATACTGTAGGTTGGATACGTTTTGTGCCCTATCTCTGCACCACATGACTACATTTTGTTAGTTGTGCATCCAAGTGTCGATGTCTCCACTGGACACCATAAGAGAAAAAGATTCATGGAGATAGGATCAATCAAATTCTGACACATTTTGGACATTTCTGCTAAAAGGAGTAACGTTAATGTTAGATTTTGGTGATTATGTGTATCATGAAAGATGCTATTAAACGGCATGATAAATCTTCTATTGCCTCCTAAAATTATGATAGAAAACCAATAGCCTGGTCACTATTGTATTTACTCATGTCGAAAGAAGTTAAGACAAGATTTTAATAAATATGTATGCTTTGATGAAAATAAAGCAAGAAGTAAAGCCTAATGACACCAAAGCAGCATTTTCAAGCACAAAGTGCATTTATAAAGAAAATGTGCTTACTTTAGGAGGTGCTACATCACACTTTACGCTCCCTACTGGTCTGTGTCCACAATGCTTTGTTTTTTTTTTTGTTTTTTTTCCTCTCTTGGTAAAAGAAAACTCCCCCCAGAATATTAAACGATTTCCATCCATCTTTTATTTGGATGTGGGTACACTTAACTATGTTGTCATCTCTGCTTAAGAGCTTGTTTCTGCCAGACAAAGCAGGACGAGCTCTGCATTCTGTTCCCCCTGGCTGTGCTCACAGTGTGGTAACACTGGATAAAACCCAACTCTCAGATGGCCAAAAGAAATCTAATGGATGAAAGATTAGAGCTCAGTATCGAAGTACTAGTCTCTCCCTTAGATCCTATTTAAATATGCTAGTATTCTAGAAGCCAACTTGTCTTTTATATTAAATTCCCATAAATTACAGTTTCAGTCTATAAAGTTTCATTTGATTTTAATTTAAAATACTCAAATCCAGTTTTTCCACATGTTATATTGTTTTGTACAGAAAACTAATTACTTTCATCATTAATAATGCAGAGTTGGTGTAAGGCAAACATCTTTACTTGTCATGTCTGCTAGGAAGTTTGTTGGTCCTGGCCATGGGCCTGAAAGCAGGGAGGATCCATCAAACTCACCGTCTCCCTCACCCTGTGAGGGGGATGAAGTCTGGAGGAATACAGACGCTTTCCTCCTGTGATTCCCTTGTATACCAAAACTCTACCAATATGCCATTATACAGTAGCTGTAACTCAGAAAGACATTTAGCAATCATCTGGAACATGTCAGATAAGTATATATGCGTTGAAGATAAGTTCTTGATACAGTAAGTTACGCATAAGTTATCAACAAGTTACTCTTAGGTTTTGGATAAGCTAGACACCAGGACTTGAGTAACTTACACTTAACGTATGTCAACGTTCAGAGATATTACCTGTAACTTATGCCTCATGTATCAGCATATGCTGGCACACGTTGAGAAATCTGGAGCATGCTCAAAGTTTTTCAAAGTACTCGCCGTAGGTCGACGTGTGCCAGCATGCTTCAGTGCACTTCAGCATGCTAATATCTTACACAAAACCTATCAATAGCTTATCCAATGTATGCCTGACAAATTTTTTTATACATCAGGCATACGCTGGTCTAAATCGTCAAAGTGAGACAGGGGATTTAGTGAGGAGCATTTACTTAGCTTTGCTGCATCATCTAATTCAAATAACAGATCCATATGTCACCATACAGATGCTCCTGTTCTGAAGTGGATATATACTGAAATCAAGGGTGTAGAATTTAGCACTGCACTGTTGGGGTTGGGGTATATTACAGTTGCCTTCAAAGTCTTATTCTATTTACAAGTGGATTCATTAATTAACTTAATACTAATAAAAATAAACTGGATCTTTGAGGTTGAAACAGTAAAGTAATAAAATTAGTGATTGCTGTCAATTACAAAATAACACCAATAAATTACTGCTTTACTTTGCAGCTTAAAAAATCCTAAAAATTAAAAATGTCCTTTTTTTTTCCTATACACAAGGGGAGACTGAGTATAACTGCTTCTTGTTCTGTTTTATTTGTTCCTCACTTGCGCTTTGCCGCAACTTCCCACATCTCCCTGGTGTTCTTGAACCATAATCTAACACCCACCACAATAAAAGCTTGGAATAGGAATAGCTGTATGTATGGGGGCAGTGGTGGAGGAGCTGTGAACAGGACTTGGTCTGAGAAAAATACCTGCTAAGATAAATGATAAGGTACAGCAGTTCCCCCACCCCCTCTGTCAGTGCACTCCCGCGAGACGAGAGGAACAATCATTCTCTGTAACTCTATATGTTTATGTCTAAGGGCAGATGGGTAAGACAAATGTGCTGAGACATCACCAGAAACACAAGCAAGGAAATGAGGAGAAACAATTCTAAAGATGGTTCCGTTCTTTTGTCTTCTTCTGATACAATTGTGCATTCAAAACACTACTCATGTTTTTCTTTCATATTCAGATTTAGCTTTGTCTCTATCTTCTTTTGTGTTGCTGCAATGGTCCTTTCAAAAGCTTTGAATGTTATACAAGCTTTCTTTAACCTTTCAGCAGAAAACCGTACTAGAGAAATACCCTCATCAACAGAGTGTATTAAAGTGATTAAACTAAGTGTAATAACTCAGCTTACCTTCATAAAGTGAAAAAAAAGACCAGCACCGACAACATGAGCAAAATCTTTTGATTTAGCCAAAACTGTAAAACTTGCACAAGATCAGTCTATCTCACCCACTCTGTGTTGCCATGCCATGCAAAGCAGTGCAACAGTAGCAAAATAAGTGGATTTAGCATACAGAGACAAGGCAGATTAAAATTCAACACCTCAATATAGCCCAATTTCCAGGTAGCTTACATTATTTTTGTTCATCTGTTACATTATGCTTTTATGGAGGTTTAGCTCCAATGTCTCTTAGAAGAGATGCCTGTCATATCAGGTACTCTAAATATTGCATCAGTCTTGCATGTCTGAAATTAAAATATCAGTTATCAAAGGCTCCATTCAGCAAGATGCCTGCAGAGACATTTTAAAAGGCTGGTGAGATTGGAGCCTACTAATGATCTTTGTGGATTCGTTTTTTCAGCAAGCACAGCCCCTCCTTCCAATCCCCACCATTCAACCACCCCTTACAGTGCCACAAAGTAATATGCTTGTTCGTCTTTTTAGAAACTAATTTAGCAGTATAATGGTGTTTCACATTGGGCCAGGCTTTTAAACATGTTCAATTCATTTAAATAATAATATTGACTTGAATTCATTTAAAAAGGTAATGCAAATAACCGTATTTTTATGCATAATAATGTCCCAAGCGGGAACCTTTGTATTTGCTCTTTATTGTACACCCATAATTCTGACCCACAACCAGCATCACAAGTATTGGTCCAGTGTTGGTAATAAAGGTTAAAAACTAAGGGCAAGTTACTGTACACTGTAATTACGGTTCTATGAATTCCGGATGATTGCAAGTCACACCAGTCATTCTGAACTTCTCAATGAGGGGGTCCCAGGAGATTAAACGTAGCACCCCATGTTTTATTTACATTACACCTTACACATACGTATCTTTGTTTAACTTAGAACCTCAATCTGCATGTTGCACAAGGAATTATTTCGTACTCGTACTCGTCGTCTCCCGCTTTATCCGGAACCGGGTCGCGGGGGCAGCAGACTAAGCAGAGACTCCCAGACTTCCCTCTCCGCTGACACCTCCTCCAGCTCTGTTCCCAGGCCAGCCGAGAGACATAGTCTCTCCAGCGTTTCCTGGGTCGTCCCCTGGGCCTCCTCCCGGTGGGACGTGCCTGGAACACCTCCCGAGGTGGGAAGGAATTATTTCCACTTTATTTATTGCCACTTGCAGTTAGGCATAAATTAAAAACAGGACTCATTTGGTAGCAGCAAAGATGTTTTCTACGCTAATGTCAGCATCCACAGTTGCAGCCAGCCAGAGGCGTAGCCAGAAATTTTTTATAAGGGTGGCCGGGCAATAACCAATGTA
>NW_015150561.1:1136415-1150194 GCF_000732505.1 Cyprinodon variegatus
GCGCACTCTGCTGGAGAAAGGTGGTACAGCTCCAGATCCCAACAACGGGTCGCGGGGGCAGCAGACTAAGCAGAGACTCCCAGACATCCCTCTCCGCTGACACCTCCTCCAGCTCTGTTGGCCAGCCGAGAGACATAGTCTCTCCAGCGTGTCCTGGGTCGTCCCCTGGGCCTCCTCCCGGTGGGACGTGCCTGGAACACCTCCCGAGGTGGGAAGGAATTATTTCCACTTTATTTATTGCCACTTGCAGTTAGGCATAAATTAAAAACAGGACTCATTTGGTAGCAGCAAAGATGTTTTCTACGCTAATGTCAGCATCCACAGTTGCAGCCAGCCAGAGGCGTAGCCAGAAATTTTTTATAAGGGTGGCCGGGCAATAACCAATGTACACTGAGGGGCTGCCAAACGCGGATGGGCGCCAGAACCTCAGGGTCAATTGACACTGTTCCAACAGAAAAATTAATGAGCAAAACATCCATATTTTCTAAATAAAGGAAAAATATACTTTCCTACAGCCTGTACTTACACGAATGTATTTAAACATCTCTAGTTAAAAGGTATAGTGAATACAACTGTTTCAGTTTTAGTTCTGGTGTAAACCTGTGTCAATAAACATTCTGCATAAAATTGATATTTACAAGCACTAATATCTACATAACTTGATTTTTTTAGTTCCTTTTTAGTTTTCTTGAGAATATTACTGCTGCCACCATCGATATTAGAGGGGAAAAAATGGTAGGGGTAGCCACAGGGGTGGCCAATGATTGGCTAAGGGTGGCCACCCCTGGCCCCCCCATCTAGATCAGCCCCTGCAGCCAGCTCACACTGGACCGAATGACAAGCTTCAAAGCGAACATCGCAAGTCCATGCCTGAAAAGTAAACAGCTTCCTGGTAAAGTTGGTTGCAAAACTGATCGTTTATTTTAGCAACTGGCTTAAGGAGAAAAAGTAGCCGCAGTGATATATGTTTTAACAGCTCGAAATACTGCATGTTGAATAACAAATGTTAATCTGTATCAAGAGATCTGCTGTCATACTTCTGTTGTCAGTTTTAGAAAGGGAAATTGGACTTCTATTTATAACAAATGTTAAACTCTTAAAGGCAGTGTTGTATGCCTTGTTACTGTACAGTTTTTTTTAATCACATTTAGTTGAAGGTATTGTGATATAATGAATGTTCCTGCACTGTTTAGAAGTTTTTTGTTTGTTTTTTTTTAAAAGTAGCAAAAAATATCTGAGGTTTCTAAAAAAAAGCTAAATGATTATACGTTTCAACCAATCTGATGGTCAAATAATGGATTGCTGTATTGATTTGCTGTATCTTTAGCTTAGCTTTGTGGAGTATCTATGCTGAAGCAGGACCTTTTTTGTTTAATTGGCAACGCAGTAGCAGGCAGTCACCGATAAAGACAGACGAGGGTCAGAACATTATGCTAAAGGTGGGGGTGGATGCTCTGGTGACAGTAAATGTAGTTTAACAGAGAAAGACAGAGCTACAGTGAAAAAGGAAGCCTGATTTAAATTCTTCAATTAAGTTTAATTAGAAAGTACCAATTCACTATAAAAATCATCTCAATGTGCCTTAGAATAGTAAATTTAATTCTTTCCTCGTATTTTCAATGTTTGTTAATAATATTTCACAAGATTATTTTTAAAGAAAATGCATTTAAAACATGCTATAAAAGAAGACCAACAAAAAGAATAAGTCTCTCTATAAGTATAAAGTTACAATTAAAGGGAGGGGGGAGTTATATAAATAGTCTTTTGGGTGTTATAAGGGCTATTTTAAGGAAAGTGAGAACACCTTCAATCAGTAATTTATTAAAATTATGCCTTCCTGTCTTGCACATTTTGTTTTGATTCAAGTAGAGATGTGGTTACAAAGCAATTTTAACTACATGCTACACTACTGTAATTTCTCACTGAAGTGACAGCTTTTAGTGGCAGTACTTACTCTTGCTGGCAGCCCTGGCACTGTCAAGCTATCCTACTTGATAGAAAGAGAGACAATACAGACCTCCAAAAGAAACATATGAAAAAATGTGTAATATGACATTTACCAAAGCTATGCTTTTGTTACAGTTGTGTTACTGTTAAGTTTTTTTGTTTTTTGTTTTTAACTAGGAGTAAAGTATAAATAAATCTCAGGACAGAAACAGTCACCTAGAGAAAACAAGCATGCAATGATATATTCAGAGCTGACAATTGACTAAATACAGGCATGGGAGCCTGGAAACTCATTCTCTCATCAAAAAATTTATAGTTAAAATGTATTTTGGACCTTTAGACCTTAAACATTCCACAGGAAAATAATTAGGTTTTTTAACAAGCAATTGGTGTGGTCACAAAAGCAACAGTTTAGCAACACCAAACTGTATAAAAACTTTGCCAACAATTAATAAATTGTGAAGAATTTTAGAAAGCCTGCTTTCTTTGTTTCTGGTTGGATTTACCATAATATTGAAAACATTCAAAAATTAATGGGAAAAAAAAAAAAACAGATATTGCAAGAAATTTTTTAACTCAAAATGATTGATGCATTGGGTGATTTTATTTCAGACAATTTCCATCATTTGTTATATTAAACAATACAACAAAAGTAAAAGAACAACATACACATGTTCATTGGTATAAACTAAATGTCACATTACATATCCTTTATTGTTGAACTTAAAAGCAATTAAAACATAAAATATTTTCAGTTAAACTCATAGATATCAGGCTGTGTGGAGGATTTTTTACGACACAAATACAGAGATGGAAGCAGAAGACATTTCTTCAGGTTTTATAATCCAAAGGGCTACAGAAAAGACAATATAGAAATA
The DNA here is from genome assembly GCF_000732505.1 of Cyprinodon variegatus. NCBI lineage: Eukaryota > Metazoa > Chordata > Actinopteri > Cyprinodontiformes > Cyprinodontidae > Cyprinodon > Cyprinodon variegatus. The sequence goes on from NW_015150561.1 coordinate 1,139,241, forward strand.
AACTAAAATCAGGAGATGTCAGGTAAAACACACATGAGGAGCACAGAAACAACAAGGATCCAGCAAACAGTAACTGAAGAGGAGGGGTATAAATGGGAGACTAAACAAACACTAGGCTAATCAGTAAATTGGGAGCAGGTGTGGACAGAAGAATCTAGAAGGGAGCTGGGAGAAGGAGACTGACACAAGAGGGCAACAGACAGTAAACCAGCAATACATGAAACTCAAATACAACCAAAAACAACTGGAGTAACACAAAATGAAAATAAAACCAATGAAAACTCAAAAAGAAAACTTAAACAGAACCAAAACCCTTACAATAGATATGTACACCTTCAAATATTAATCAATTAATGAAAATTTTCTGAAAAGGGCTATAAAGAAGTAAAACCTGTTATTTATACCCCCTCTGCCTTTTATACCCCATAATGTAAATTGTAACTACCTGTTTCCTATTTGATTTCTAAGCTAATGATCCAGAATTCCCCAACAAAGAAAATAAAAAAATATGTATACACATATACATGCAATTCAATACATACAGTATATCCATCCATCCATCCATCCATCCATCCCTCCGGGAGCTGTACTCCGCCAGGACTCTGAGGCATGTAGGGAAGATTGTGTCTGATCCCTTGCACCCCAGCTACAAACTATGTTAGACACTTCCCTCTGTTTCTTTCCATCAGCTACCAGCAAGGCCCAGATGCCCCATTACACTGACACTGCCTCTCTCCCTCCACTGTTCAGGACCTACAAGCTACACCAACATAGCATCTTCAGACCTTCTGTGATAATTAATTAATATCAAACCATGTTTTTAGGTGCTGTAAATTATCATCTGTACAGAAAATGTTATGATATAAAATGCCTGAAATAATATGTTTTCTCACCTCTGTTCTTTACTCTTACTAATGCACTGTTGTAAACTTTATTACCCATAACTGCTCCATGGAAATCCTGCTTAGTAAAGGTAGAAAATAAGTTCACAAGTCTAAATGATTTGTGTTTCAACAAAAAAATAGGAATTTAAAATTGCAAACAACTATAACAGCAACTGCGCTAAAACCAAGTTTGCCCTCATAAAAACACTAGTGCTATGTGAAACATAAATTTTCTGTACCAGCACATAAAATATAGAACAACATGATTCTACAAGACTTAAAAAGGTAGTTTCATTTAATTGCAGCCTCTCTTTTCATTGTCGTGCACATCAACACATTCCAACATACTGTGTCATAAATAGGCTATACTGTATTTTATGATATATTTTATGGAAAATTCTTCACAGTATCACAAATCTGACTAAATGTGTTACTGGGAATAAACCGAAAGGTTTTGATTAATAAAACAAATCATCCATATTCATTTTTGTTCTTTTTGTTTAATGACAGTAAGACAGTAAACCCAGGCCAATACAATAACATCAGCAACTTGATGAGTAAAATAAAAGATCTAATATATAACAAAAATATAGAATTCAAACAAACCTACATGAGGGGAATTGAGCAAGAAATGAGAAGCATGGAGTGGAGCACATCAATGAAAAATGTCTGTAATAGAAATGTAAGGATCTAGGGAAGGAACTGGTGAGTGTATATTGTATACAAGGAAGTATGAGGGAGAGAAAAAGCAGGCAAAAACAAAAAGAGACTTAGGGACTGAGTTACACCTGAGGCAAAAAGAAAGCAAAGTAATCAGGGGAGATGTGGACAATTTGGCACAGTGACAGTTAAGGTAGAGGAAAAGTTTTAAAAGATAGTGAAAATAAACTGAAAGAAGAAAAAAGGAAACGCAGGAATGAACTGATAAGGTAATCCAACTGTAACATTAATGATCAAAGAAGAGATTTCAATAAGGCAAAACTTGTGGATTGAAACAAGAGCTGATTCACCTTTTTGCCATTTCTCAAAATATATGTTTAATAAAGATAAAATAAGCACCGTAGCATTGGTTTATGTTAAAACAAGATTCCAAACCCAGAACCTAAGCTTGATTATTCTAAACAAATCCCCTTTTACATCTGCTTGCCCCCCCCTCTCAATAACCTATGAGCCAAGGGACTAAAGCCTGAAGCCTATTTAGATCAAGATCATGACAAGTTTGCGGCTCCTGTCCCAGTAACTGTTATGTAACACCTGCACTCTCTCCAGATTGGAACATGCCACTCTGACAAAATGCCAAGTGTCAGTCTTGGCGAAACATGAGGACTGCTGCTTCCTATGTTTTCAAGTTTCAGGTTCTGAAAATGATCATGAACTTTAGGCGTAGTCCTACTCTAATTATTTCAACATCAAACATACATGCTGGCAAGACTGCTTTCATTACCGTCCTCAAGAAGATTAATGGGTTCAAGACGTGATGGCGCACTCCACCTCAGCAAGGGAGCGACACAACAGGAGCCGACATCAACATAAACACACAACTCTGCCTCTGCTCTCTGAAATGATCTCAAGCCCTCCGTGAACAGATTGGGCTGTCAGAAGAACGAGTGTGAAGCAATTTCGATCACAGAACATCTGTAATGTTAATGGCCAATTCGCATGAGATAAGAGATTTGTAATCGGTTTCAGAAATTACACAGATGGAGGTGTCTGCTCGATTTATATAGGTGTCTGCTCGATTTACGCACTGCCTTGGAATCAAAACTCTTTACACTGAGGGTAACAGCATAACAATGAAAAATGGCAGAAATATTGACCTTTTTGACCATTATCTGCAATGCGTAGGCCATAATGCATCCAGCTAAAGTCATGGGCACATTTTAGAAGAAGTGGTATTTAGATAAGTTTAGTGCATCATTCTAATAACATCACAGATTTAATTGGTGTGATGAGGAGGAGGGTTGAAATAATTGCATGGTTAAGCATAATAATCAGCTATTGCTGGCTGGATTTTCATGCACTGCTTTCATGATAGATTTTCTATTTTTAAAAGGTCAGTGATAATAATGACTTCAGTAGGGTTAAAATTTTGATCATTCAATAAAATGAAGTAAAAGATTTATTAAGTATTTTAGTTAAAAGTATATAAAGTTGTGGGTTGTTTGTTTTTATGTTTTTTTTGAAGGAGAAGTTGACATTGTTGACTTGGCTGTTTTAAGGGTAAGGTCCCCTGCATAACAGATTAAACCCAAATAACTATCTCTAAGTTCTTTTCCATTATGGAAAATTAGAAAACCTGTGCTAGATGCTTCTTTAACCTAGTGTGGGATTTTTGTGCAGTTGTGCCTTTGAAAAATAAGTTAGGACTTCATAGTTCTTTCAGCAGTGCCTGTAGATGAAGGATTTCCATACAGAGTGGCGAGTGAGCTGCCTTGCACAGTAATCTAACTTGCATATCTCTGTGAATACAATCAGATTGAATCATGCGCAAAAAATGTAATAGCTGTTGTTGTTTTTTTTATTTTAACCGTAAGATTTTGCAAATATTAATGGGTTATTGATTATTTTCATTTTGATCATCAAATAGCAATATTTCTCTTGATAGATTTAAACTGCAACCTGGAGATCTGTAAGCTTCCCTGGTCTTTTAGCAATCAACCTATATGCAGAACTTGGATGTATGTTGGTGTTTCTCCCAAACTGGAGGACCATATGCAATGGTCATTTGCATGCCATATCTGTGACCTGTTGCAGTGCCAGCCCATGACAGTCCTATAATGGCTGTTGTTTTGGTATGAGTTGAGTTAGCCTGGCACAAGGAGACTGTTACAGTGTAGAAATCAAATATAACAATACAAATTGATCTGGAAAGCCTTCTGTAGAAAGTGAAAGAAAGGGAGGGGAAAGTCAGTACAATTGTTTGAGCTGATTGGGAATCTGGCAATTATGTCAAGGTTTTAGCCAATCATAGCAGCATTAGCAGCTTGATTTGTTTCACAACCAACTGGGTTAACTGATAAATCAAACTCTCACAAAATCTAATTGGGTGGAAGGCACAAACATCCCGTCCATAAAGGCAAAAAACGTGTCCTGTTGCTCGTTTTTCAAAAAGAAATAGAGGGTCTTCCAGCTGAAACCGGCGGAGCCATGTTTGTTTTGCCGCAGCCTTCTACATCTGGTTGACGTGTTTCTGCATTTCATTGGTCCAATTTCCTGGTAAGAGGTATTTTCGGGAGTTTGTGAAATCACAGATCTCATTACAATTCATCTTGCTTGCAAGCTAAAAGTTAAGTCTATTTTCAAATGTTCTGATGACCAACCCACAATGGTACACACAGACCACACCAGTTGCCACTAACGCTAGATGGATCCCCTACACCTAGGATGTGGCAAAGTTGTCATATTTAACATCAACAATCTCATGACTGTGAATGCACAAAATAGTAAAAGCACTCATGTTGCACAGGGCAAAAGGGGCAGGTTAATGCACTCTGGATTCATTTGGAGAACCTGCATAAACCAGTCTCTTTTGAAAACGTAACCTACCCATAACAGATAGCTCCTTAAAAAAAAAAATAAAACTAAAGAACCAAATAAAGGTGCTTAGAAAACAACAGACTGGACAGAACAAGGGCAGTTTTTAAAAAATATTGATAGTGTTTCATTCTAAGATCATTTAGAACCATCTGTCACTTCTAATTTAGGTTTTTGATATTTTAGATGTTGATGGTCTATTATACAGAATCCATGAGAGCCCCAGTTACTGTAACAGTTAAAAACTACTCTGTCTCACTATTAGCCCTATATGCTATATGCTTGGTTATCGAGTACAGATACAATTCAGTAGTTAATGTATCACCTACATAAAGCATTTGCAAGAAGCCACTATCAGCATAAAGTGCAGCAGCTTGTTAAAAATTCTCTCTATAATTCTATATCAACTAGCTACTGATCAGTGTAATGGAGTTAACCAGAGATTTTTTTCTTCTAATCCATAGGATGCTTTTTTCATACTTTAATCATGTGTGAGGTATAGTACTGGGTGGTTGTTTGAGTGTGTCATTTAATGCTAGGGTGAATCCATTTTATATGTGGTCCTTAGTCCATGTAAGACATTCTCAACAACTATCTAGTTCACCCACACAGGCTTGCTGGAACATGGTGTATATTGCTCAAGGACAAAGAGTCATAGTCTGAGGGATTCAAACCTGAGACTTGGAAGCCTTTTCAGGATGAGAGCATCCTGCTCTAACCTCTAGGCCACCCCTCCTCCTTAACTTATCAAAGAGCCAAAAAAAAAAAAAAGCTGAACCACTTAATTCATATTTTCTCAACTTTATTATTTTTCTATTGTGTGTTTGTGCCCAATCATAGTTGTTCAGCATTCTGAACTGGACGTTTCAAATGCACCATAAATGCCAACAAGTATACATAAATGTATTTCCAGAGCTTCCTTGCTAACAAGGCTACAAGCACATAAATATTTCATTCACCAGCTTCATACGGTAATCTTCAAACAATAATTAGTGTGTCAAAATGAAATATAATAAGACAGAAAAATGTGTGTGTAGATCTCAGTCCAACTCAAGCTCAAACAATGTAGAACTACTTTGTGATTTAGTTTGGGTATTTCTGATAATAAAATTATTCAGTCCCATACTTTTCAATCAGAAGCCACTTTTAAAGAAAAAAATAAATAGTACAGCAATGCTTTTTTTTCTGTGTCGGAGGCACAGTACGTTTCTGGCAATGTGCTGTTTATTTTACAATTGCAAGGATATACCATGAGTCTATGCCTGAAACAGTTACAAATAATACATAGTTGCTAATTTTTCTTCATAAAATGATGGTTTAATCTTAGGAACGCTCATCATCGTAATATGTGCTTTTATTAATGTAGTCTCCCTGTTGTGCTGTAGATCCAAGGGAGAACTACTCAACAACCATAATAGGTTTAAAATGACTAACAGCTTTATGGGAGAACAGTCATTAATTTAGAAAAATCCTCTGGTTATAAACTTTCTCTTTTACAATTGTTGCAGTATTAAAGATCTACTGGAGGGGCTTTTGGTGAAACTTTTACATCTATTGTGACGAAGGAAAATCCTGTGGGTTGAAAGATGGTCAAGGATTTCAGATTAATCTCTCACTGGCTAAGCTCTATTGTAATAATAACATGGTTGAGAAACGGTATGTTCACTGAAACTACTCTACCACCTTATGAGAATGCAATATAATGCATATGTTGACATAATCTTGAGCAAATCTACCACTGTCACTCTAATTCACTCTTGGTTGGATGTTTTCAAAATGAAAGCTCTGAGTCTTTAGAGGCCAGTGGCTTATTAGTGACTCTGCCAGCAGCAGTATTTTAGCATCTGTATGTGTTCCCACCCCTCTGCTCCCAATAACAAACACCATAAAGTGTCGATTGAATTATGAGCCTGCTTTCTGCCTACTCATTTTGATAATAGATTTTGAGATAAATCACTCCACTTTGTTTGGTGAGTAATGCAGGGCTGACAGGGTAAAAGAGGACAAAGCTCCCATACTCTGCAACCTCTACATCATGTAAAGCACTAACAAGATACTGCTGGATGTGTCTCACAAAGTGTTACACAAGAGACCATGAATTGAATTTTTGTCCACATCCTCCAAATCCATGGCTGTTATCCGCAGAGAGAACAGGGGGAGAGTCAGTGGCTAGGCTAAGAGGGGGCCGCAAAATACAATTACAAGGCAGGCAGGGATCTATCCTGTCTTGGTAAATGAATCCTGTTTAAATTGCTGGAAGCCCACATCTCGGTAGTGACAGTTTTGCATTGCTCATTTGCCAATTAATAACTTTACGGTGAAAGGTTTGTGGGTAGACCTCATTGATTGTGTGTTTTCAAAGCTCCTAGCGGTTCTAACAAAGACTCTCAGTCCTTACTTGCAGACTATTAAACAGGAAGACCCCCCACCTCCATCGCAACAACACACATACACGGACACACCCCCACGCATGCACACACCGTCACATAGTGTATACTGCATTTAGCCTTAGTTTTTGGTTTTAAATCGGGTGAACACATTTTAGGCTGTCACTGTAATCACACTACATTACAGTTTTGTATCATTTGTTATAATAGCTGAGCACAATTTCCACAGCAACCTACTTTCTCACTTCCCTAATGCAACCTTTTAAATCAGGAGCCGAGGAAAACTGTTTAAGTCCTCGGCCCATCTGCTTTCATTAAGACGGAGTGGTGCTCTCTCCATCTGCAGTAATTGACATGTTGCTGAGCAATGACTAGCAGTGTCTCACAGACAGACCAGCTGAAGGGAGAATCAAGAAGTGATCAATATTGATAGAAAATAGCCCATATTTAAAGGGGAAGTCACTGGGCGTGTATGTGTGTGTTTATTGTTGAAATGTCTGCAAGGCTAAATTACGCTATTTTAGCACCCACGCCGGTCTGCACAATTGAATTTCCACACAAATATTAGATAAATACCTGAAAAGAAATTATTGTCAAACTTGGATGCCATGAAAATGTCTTTGAAAATGTCAGAAACAGCTGTGTTTTCTACTGTATTATGTATGATTGCAAGCTTGTGGTCTATGCTGTACACTCGCACCTTAGGCCGGCCAAAAGGGGAAAGGGCACAAGGGGAAAAGGTGCATGTAGTAAAAAGCTGCAGTGCGTCCATGCCTCTTATTTTCACTGGGGTTGTACTCGCAGCAAGAATAACTCAGCCTTTAGGGATAGGGAGTGGAGCTCTGCCATCCTGGTGGGGCTTCAACGGGTTATGAAGAGAAGGATATCAGGATGTCTCTGCTCTCTCTCTCTATCCCCATCTCTTATTCTTTCTCTTTATCTCATTTTTTGAATGCATTTAGATACACCTATAAGAGCACATCTTTTCAAACCAGCTGTGACCCAATGTGTGTTTCATTACGTATGCGTATGCTCTTCTAAAGAAATGAAAAGGCTTGATTTTAAACACTGAGGAGTTAGATATACCAAGGTATGTAATAATTCTTGTGAAGAGCATACAGCATTTTCGGATAATTCATAATCTGTGAGAAAGTAAGCATTTTGGAGAGTTTACAATAAATCAAACTCTCCCATACTGAGTGTTGTTCTTGGAAAATACACCTTAGTAAGGCTCCTTTTTCTGCAGAGAACTGTTTTTTTCTAAATACAGGTTGTTTATCTTTGCGGCTGGAGGAATAACTTCTCATTGCTTGGGGCTCCTGCAAAGCCACCTGCAATTTGGTGAATGTAGCCAATCATCCCCTATCAAGACAATACTGTGATTACACCGGATGATGCACAGCTTTTCAGAAGCAACACAGAAGGAGACATTGGGGAATTAAGGTTAATCTCTCTCACCTTGTCAGCTTCTTCATCATATTTAGGTGTGCATTTTCTTTTGGAGGATTATTCATATGCTTTTATACTTTTCATATACTGGCTATACAAATTAGACCCTATGCAAGATTCAGGCAATTCTCCAAAGAAGTGTAAAATTTATCAGTGTTGGAGAGCTTTGTCCTTGTGTTCTACAGGCTTGAATCAAATTGAGCAACTATGGGACATTTAGTATGGGTGTAACCAACACTACAAAGTAGAATCACAAAGTCTCCAGGAGCTAGCTTACATCTTGTGTTCTGAGGGGAAACCATCTGTTGCCTCTCATGGAGCTTGCTGAGGTCAAACATTTCTGAACAATGTTTTCAGTTGGTGTGATGAAATTCACTCAAGTTACAACTTTAAGTGGTGCCATATCATTTTAATTTAGAATATTAAAGGTAAAGTGGAGGATGTTTTTTTTTTTTTCCAGGTGGATCATCAAAATAAGTGTTCCTCCTAATTTTCAATCATGCTGGTGATATGTTATAGTAAGGCCTTCCTACATGCTCATTCCCATTTTCACTTCCCGGGTGTGAGTGTAACATATTGGAAAAAAATGCAAATCTTCTTTTAGAAGTAAGCTTGTATGAGCAATGCAAACAGCAACTTTTTAAGTGTGTACCAGGAGAAATGGGCTTTTGCATGCTCTCGCACTGGTTTAATAGGCGTTCCCTCTCGGGAACGAGTACAGTGTTGTGCATGTGCATTTTTTTTTATGTGGACAGGGCGGGTCTTTTCAAACATTCGCGAAAATCTTCCACTATACCTTTATTAATATTGGACTTTTTTCCCCAAGGATTTTCTAATTTCCTTTTTATCATATTATCAATTATTGTTAGCAATATCAAATATTGCAACTGTGCTTTTGCGTTTTAAAGTTTTCATTGTCTTTAAAGCAAAATAATAAACCTTCTGTCAGATTGTGGCATATACCAATAACCCGCATTGGAGAGCGACCAGACAAAGTTTTTAACTCTGAACAATCAAAATGATATGAGGCTAAACCAGCTTCACCTCCTCATCATCTTGCACAGATGTGGGAATTCAGCAATAGAGGTGCCGCCAGGAACAACAGCCAGTGTTGCCTACTGAGGGCCAAATTTGATTTAAATGCAACAACCAGTGAATGGGAAAACCAAAACGACAGCTGTGGGAAATAAAAGCACTTGAGTTTGCATTTGTAGGAGAACTACACAAAAGTGAGACAGCTTATCAGAATAAAATCCCATTTTCTAAAACCCATACCAATTTCACTTTTACTGCGGCTGATTACATATGAAACATCATGGGATGTCAGCTAATGCCTGATAAATGCACGACTCTAGGAATTAAATGCATCCCTATTAGGCAGTGAGACCTTGAAGTATGTGCAATCGTGATCCCTGAAAGCAGTTATTAGTACAATCTAGCCTGATGAGCTATTAACACATGTCAATGGAGATGATTGCTGAGATGCACATTTCCTCACCACCTGCTGCATCTGATTATCACAGACAGGGAGGAGGAAACGCCATGCTGATCTTCAAATCAGAATCCTAATTTGAAAACTTTTGTAACAGGTACGGGTGTAGAGAAGCTTAACAAAGCCCATACACTCCACACACTTTCTTCAAACTGTTTTCCGTATTCAAAAAGATGTTTGCCATTTTCTCTGATGCGAGAGAAGCTACAGTGTGCATGAATTAGTTGCCAGAGATAGCAGACTGTTGTAAAATTTAATGAGGCCATTTTCTGCACATCCTATCTTGGTGTAGCAGCTGAGTGATGGAGCGTCATGCATGAACAACGTTGATTAACAGGGAGGAGCTGCATTCAAAGTAAGATGACTAATGTGAGGAGACGTGAAATATTTGTTCAATTTTAGATTAAAACCAAGTGCCCTCTGTTATCAGAGAAGATCGTGGACCAGAAGACAATATGGATGATGGGATTTTCCGTGCAGGTGCAGTCCAAGATAATAGTACAAAGAAAAAAAAAGAAAAAGGTGCACTGCAAATTACACTTTAAAAGTACCCTTGTCTTCTCTGTAATGTATCTCAGCAAAAGTACATCAGAGGAATGTTGAGACCTCAGAGAGGACTGAGATGTTGGTATATAGTGTTAAAAAGGGCTCTGAGAGCTCTCCATACTACCAGATGATAGATAATGGCGCTTCAACCAACTTCCCATCACTACAGGTTTGCTACTACCTATTCCATTACACCACATTCATAGGCCCTATAAAGAGTATCATGCAGGCATTATGGCTTTTATATGACAGTTATCATCTCTTCAGCATATTCACAGAATGTCTCAACAACGTTGTAAACACTCAGAAGAAAAGGCTTCTATCTGGTTCAGGTACATAAGTGCTAAGATATTAAAGATTAAAAATGCATGAACATTATTATTAAAGTTTGAAACTACTTCATAGCATAAAGAAGAGAGAGCGAAAGTGATTTTACTTGGACTTTAAATTCAAGTTGCATTAAAGCTCTCAGTGTCATCTTTTTCCAAAGATAGAATACTTGGGTTTTTTGAAAATGTTCTATACTGCAGTGATGCATTGTTTTTGTTAGTGCCAAGGAGGAGCCCAACATATTTACTTTCACAAGTGGAGAAATATAGCTTTTGTTTTAAAGTTATATACACACACACACACACATACATATATATATATATATATATATA
>NW_015150561.1:1150250-1165268 GCF_000732505.1 Cyprinodon variegatus
GGTGGTACACCCTGGACAGGTCGCCAGTCCATCGCTGGGCATATATGGGGGAGAGCGGTTGTTTGCATGTAAAACACTTAAGACATCATTTTGGCATTTTGGGACTATTGCAGATGCAACTGAAATGGAGAAATAAATAAAAGGGAAAAAGATAAACGAGAAGGGGAGATACTTGGAGCAAGAACCTTAAGGGGAGAGGAGATAAGAACAGAGGGAGAAAGAGAACAGAAGGATAAAGAGAACACAAGATAACATCCTATGAGTCTACTTCTACACCTGCATAGAGAGAGACAAAGAACAACAGAAAAAATATCAAAGACATTCTACCAATGCATATATGTCAATAACATGACGGTAAAATACAAAATATTATTTCATATACAATGTGTTTAGTGGCAACCTTAGCTATAGTTTATATGCATATCTGTGCAGACCTAGTGGATCTTGGTGCATAAGCACTTTGTTGGTGTATGTGTAAGCACGCTCGTATGTTTACAGTTTCTTCATAGAAATACTGAATGCTAAATAGGCCAACCACCAGCACCACCCCCAGTGTACAGTAGAGGAGAATCCTGTGGAATTCTTAAGAAGCCCCAAAACAGAAGCTCCTTGCAGCTGCAGCAGCAGGCCTGTCGGCTTCACCTGCAGCTGGCTTCGACGAACCAGATCAGTCATTGCTGTAGAGACCTTAGACCCAAGGGCACACTAAGCTCTAACAAAGCCAGGGGGTCCAAACCCCACCAATCACCTACCCAGACTAAGCAAGGTAGCACCTGAACTCCCAGCTCTGGGGTCTGATTTATCAATACCTATAGCACTGTACATGAGAACCTGTCAAAAAGATAAAAAGCCCTATGAGCAACTAAAAAACTTAATCAGAGTGTGTGCAACATTTTTGTACCATCACATCCCTCTCCCTGATGAGTCCTACCACAGCTAAAAATGTAAATTTTTATCTGTGGTAAAAATGACCCAAGATGATCCGCATATCCATAGAAAGACAATACAATACAAAGTGCAGGGTAAGTTAAACAGGGTGCTTTTCTCTGAAAGTAACTGGCATTTGCTCATATCAGTCTTACTGTTTATGATCTCAAAATTTGAGTAAGTGTTAAACACGATTTGACAACATTTTTTCAGGAATGTAACAGAACTGTGTGAATTTTAATGTAGGTATGGGGCCTTTCTTCAATACCTTCCATTATTTACATGAATGCAGTGTTACAATTTAAAGACACATTATTTTTAAGATATAAAAAGGCCTTCAACTCTAGCAAAGTAATCAAAGCAAATATGTACTACATTAGATGGCTTTAAGTTTCCCTCTATATTAGCCACACTTCTTTGTGCTCAATACTCAGGCCTCAAATTTGCTCACACCTTCCTTTTCTGAATATCGGTAAGTCATTGTAACTTCTCTTTACTGCTTTACCAACCTTTGTTGGTACATCATTGAACCCAGCAATACACAAACACATTTTTTTTACATGGACCTAATACTGTATACTACCACAACGCTACCAGACATGACATTGTGAGGGAACTATATATTGCATAACATCCCAATGCAATTTGAAACTTATTATGCTAACTTTTAGTTTTAGTAGTTTTTTTTTTTCAGATGCACATTTTCTGCATATATTGGCAGTGTCAAGTTATGTATGTGATTTATTCCAATCTGCTTGTTGAGTGTTGATAGGTGAAGGGCTGGGCTGTGTTAACCCTAGTTTGCTAGTTATGGGGCTGAGCTTGAATGCTTCTAGAAACAGTAGAGACCCAAATCAAAGAACAAAGGCATGTAAAAGAAAATTATGCAAAGTAGGTTGCCATTAAACTGAACCGCTGTTCAGCTGTTGCACAAACAAAGGCATTGCTTATAGGAAAACTGCTTGCTTCCTCCTTCATTTTGAACTTGACTATAATGCCTTTGACCCTACTCTAAACCTAGGGATTATTACAAAAAAGCCTATGTACAGTCATCTAAACTTATCAATTAAACACAGATGTTGTTGTTTATGATATTTCAAATGTGCATATTTTCTCTCAGTTTATCACACTGGTAAGGATAGCAGAAATAACAGCACTGAAGTTATATTTCATTTAGTGGATTAATCAGCACATAAGCTGACAAATGCAATTCAGAATCTACACGAGATTTAAATCTACACCAATATATATTTATTTATTTTTTGCAGATTTTTGCTTTCTGGTGAAAAAAAAAAGGTGGGCACAGACAACTGGACAAAATGAAATGGCTGAAGGAATAAGACAATTGCTTGGCAACAACAAAGTTGATGTCATTTGGAGGATGACATGAGTTGGATATATATTATTAAACTTTATTTTTAGTTTAAACTCTAAAGTTTGATCAATGAACAATGATTAAGTTTTGCTGAAGCTTTGAATTTAGTACAGATCTAAAATTAATTATCCAGTTAAAGTGACTGAAGTAAATGTTGAACTAATTTTTATCAAGGGCAAAGTGGTGGAGCTCTGCACACAAATACCACAAAGTGCTGTGTCTAGAAGACCAATCATTTCATATTAGCAGCAACACATTACGCTTGTTAAACATGGTGGTGAAAAATGATAATATGGACTTTTTTTGCAGCTACAGGACCAGAACAGTTTGATGCTATTGAAATGACCAATAACTGCTATGTGTCACGGTTGGGTTGAGGTTTTTGGGGACCAAAATGTAGAGGCAAGGAGGCAGAGGTGAGTTCTTGTAGATTTAATTGAATAACTGAGGCAGAAAAGCCAAAAACCAAGGTACAAAATACATGGAACCAAAAACCAGGCAACTTCATGGGGAAAAACTCACATGAGGAGCCAGGAAAAGATGAGGAAGTTGACTGAACAAAGACAGGACTAATAGGCTGATTGGGAGCAGGTGTGAACAGAGGATTCTAGAAGGGAGCTAGGGAAAAGGAGACCGGCAACAGAGGGCAACCAAGAAAAACCTAAGAACTTAAATATATCCAGAAAAACTAAAAAAAAATAGGAATGGATCATATGAAACTGAATACTTAAAAGAAAACTTAACAGAACCAAGACCGTGACACTATGTATGTCAACATATGCTGCATGCAACTCTTAATGAAGATCCAAACTTTTCCACAAGATATAAGAGACTGATAATGTTAATACTGAAATAGCAAATTCATATTGCTGTTGCTGAAAGAATTTCGTTCATAGGCTGTACTTTCTTAACATACAAATATTCAATTTTGAGCAACTTCTATGTTTAACAATAAACAAATATGTTGATGCTGAATTAACCATCCCTAATGTATTGTTTTCCTGTTTTTACGTTTATGTTCCTTTCAGTTTCTTGTAACCTCCAGCTGGTGGAAGCAGATGGCTCCCCGTTTTCAAGTCTGGTTGTACTGGAAATCTCCTGCTGGTTAAAGGGATTTCTACTTCCCCACTGTTCACCCCCACCAAGTATGTGCCCAGAATTGGAGAGTGAACTGATGTGAAATTTCAGTGCAGCCTAAAGTATTTGGCTCCTATCAGCTTTGTGATAGCAACAATATTTGTGATAGATTTCTGACTTTTAATCACCAGCAAACATCATCCCTTCTCTAATTAGCGCATGCATGCTTATAGGTAAAGCAACTTCAGCATGTTGCTGTTGCTTATGCCAGCTCATTTTAACAATGAAAACATTTTGTGACACATCTTCTAGTTCCCAAACAAACATTAATCCTTGCCACTAGTCCAAGCATAATGGAGCCGTTTGCTTACTTCTTCCCCTCCTCAGTTATACATCAATTTATTCTGCTGTTGACTCAGCCACTGACTCAGCTGCTCAATCATTTTGGCAGAATTTTGTCACTCAGGAGGTTCTTGGAGCCTCATCCATTAAACAATGTTACATATTTTAAATTATAACCAACTTCTAGGAGAACATTTGTCATATCTGTATGCCTTTCAGATACCATGTAAACATTATTTATTAATCTGATGTCACTTTTTTGGTAAAATACTAATTTGTGTTTTACAATCAAACATTTTAAGATCTAAAGATAAACAAAAGCATAAAGCAACAATTAGATACTAACGAATGCTGTTTGCAAAGGTATTTAAATAATCTGACTCTTAAATTAGGGTCCTTCATCAAATATTTACACGCAAAGAAAATTTACAGACAACCCCATTGTTGTATATTCTGTCTTGGCATTTTCTCACAGCTAGCAGTGTGAGGGCCCAGCAGGGGAGGTGCATCAAATCCAGGAATCCTACCTACACTTCAAGAAGAATGAATATCAATGCACAAAGACTGTCATACAAGCTTATGTTATCTATTAAATACACAGCAATTTTAACCAAAGTCAAAATTATCTTATTCTGTCTTTTGACACTTCAATGGAAATTAACATAAAATACCTCCAAGAGCTCTTATTTAGGCTCAAGGCATTAAATAATACCTGAAGAACTGCTGAAAGGTTTATCCTGCTAGAAGTATACTGCTCACTAACTGCTGTGTATTACTTATAAAGTGGCCTGGTTAAAAAAGTCAAAAATATGCAAAATAACACCATAAATATTAGATATTTTTACAATGAAACATATACATTTTGAAAGTTGTTTCGTAGAGGCAGACATTTTAGGAAGTGAACATTTCCAGTGTGTCAATGGGAAACAAAGTCTTAGGCTTAATTTAAATTTTTTTAAATGTGAAATACTTTCAAAATGCTGAGATGGACTGGCGACCTGTCCAGGGTGTACCCCGCCTCTCACCCGTAGACAGCTGGAGATAGGCACCAGCACTTCTCGCGACCCTTATTTGGGATAAAGAGCATCAGAAAAAGGATGGATAGATATTACCAAAGTGCATATAATGGCTTTAACTTTTATCTATAGATCATGTTGCTTATGCTGATAATTACTGATAAAACCAACAAGCTATTTCTCCTAGATTGCTTGCTACTTTTAAAGAAATGAAATTTATAATTGGTAAATGAAAACTGCAACAAGTTTTTTTCTTTAACTAACAAGTGAGTAAGACCTTTTTTTTGTCATTTCTTTTCTTCCTAATTTCTACACATGTTAATAGATTATCAATGCAAAATAGAAGATGCTGCATTATCTGTACATGGAGTTAACATTGAGAGAGTCTTTAAGTTTTGTTTTATTAGTGTGATTAATAATTATAAATTATTATGGAAACCTAACATAGGACACATCAAAAGTAAAATCCTTTTCTATAAATGAAGGATGTTATGAATTATGACACAATGACAATATTGTACAGTTCACTCACTGTGCCATATTTAAACTACTGTGTAGAGGTAAACACATATAAGTCAACCTTTATTTATATTACAGAAAAAAGAGAAAAAGAAGTATACTGAAGTTGGTTATCAAGAACATGCCAGTAAATTATTTGTTGAATCTAGAATTATAAACATTATAGATTTGGTTAAGTCAGAACACAATAAATTATATTTAAAGTAAGATGTAAAAATTTACCAGAAAAAATACAACACCTTTTCTACTTAAAAAATTAGTTTATTAGGAGCAAAGATAATTTCAAACATCAGTTTGCATATATAACACTGCTGCAGTGAAAAGCTCAATACAATACTGCAAACTGGAAAAGACTCTTTGGCCACAGCGGAAGTTATAAACAGTGCTGTCTCTATAGTGCCTGCAATACAGAAGGCAGGTAGAAAACAACTCTGTGCTTCCTACAGTTTCGTAGCTTCTTTAGCATATGGAGATGCAAGGTCCCTCATTTGTGTTAAAGAGCTATAAAGGATTCCACTATTCGATGCATAATTTACACACTTTTGTATTTTTGTCATGTAGAGGTTCATTGATTTGCTGTATTTGTGCTATATTTGTGTAATTTAATTTTTTTGGTCTTTTTTAGAAGGCTGTGTAATTTGATTAGAATCATACATTTGCTTTTCCATTGTTGATGTCTGGTAGCCTTAATGCAGATACTTTAATAGTTTTACTTGTAGGCACATACACCACTCTTTATGATATAATTAAAAAATTTATTTTTGTCCGTAAAACAATTTGCTCTCTGTTGTTTCAGTATCATATCATCCATGCATTTAAGTAAGTACCCTAAGATACACAATTCTGTCCTGATTCTAGAGGAAAATAAAACTTAATAAAAGGATTCGAAAAATAAATAAGAGAGACATATAACTAGCACATAGTCTCCTGTAATCTGTTAAATTTTAATTTATTTAAAGTAAAATAACTAATTAGCCTATAGATTGCATTAACTCTGAAAGATTGGTAATCATTATTTCCAGACATTATGACCTGCTGAGCCAATTGGGAAGGATGACCTTCACAAATACTCATCCTGTGTTGGCACCAAGGCAACCCCATATTGGTTTTGGATTATTTCTTAATTCCTAATTAGACCTTCTGGGAGTTGGGTAAGGCAACAATGCACTGAAGAGAAACCATGCAATTATCATTATCACTATTCTGAAACTTACCAGCTGAATAGATGAGCAATTTTCTTTAATGTTGGTAACAAGATTTAAAGCAGCCAAGAACTTCATCATTCTACATGCATGACAACAAGATAAATGGTTCTCAGCAAACAAGAGTGATGATATTTCTACTGGTGTGATGGCAAAGCCCAATGATGCCAGGACAAAGAGAACAGTAAAAACATCCGAGTCAAGACAACCACTTGTCAAGATTCTGCCTTTTCTGGACCTTTTGGTTTTGTTTAAGTATTCTTTTTATATTTTTAGTTACACTTTGATTAATGACATTCTTTGTTTTCTGGGTCGTTGGTTTAAATTCCATTTTGTGTCATTCTAGTTGGTTCCTGGTGGTATTTGAGGTCTTAATGTATTTCTTGGATGCTCTCTGTTGACCCTTGTGCCAGTCTCTTTACCCCTAGTTCCCTTCTAGATCATTCTGTCCACACCTGCTCCCAATCAGTTGATTACACCATTCATTGTTCTGTGTGGCATATATGTATATTCATCCTCTGCAGTTACTGTTTACTCGATTATCTTCTTTCATTTGGTCTATTCCTCCTTAGTTTCTCCTAGTTTTTGGTTCCTGAGTTTCTTGTTGATCAGTTCTGGATTATCGCTTCTGTATTTTTACCTCATTAAATTTAGGAAGAAATAATCCCTGCCTCTTCAGCTCTGCATTTGGGTCCTCAAAAGTTATCTACTAATCTTGACACCACCCAAAAAAGTAATAATATCAAAACACATGTTGTGCAAAGATGCAAAGGAAGAGAAGAAGAAAATGATATCACTACTTTTTAAATAAATAATCTTTATCTACACTTAGCCAGTTTGAGAGCCTCTTGGATAGGAAGTCTAATAAAAAAGGCTTGACTCTTTAAATGAGCACTCTAGAATCTCAGATACTTGACCTTGCAGGATCCGTTTAATGAGGGAAACCATTTGAACACCAGCACAAAGACCAGCACTACAGGATTTAATCAAGTTAATTATTTCATTTAATTGTGCTTAAAGGTTGAGCAATACCCTGTTTAATCAACAGGAAATCTTGCTTAGCTTAAAGAGTGTAAATGCTGAATCTGCCTTCAAAGCTGAAACTTTGAATACTGAAAATGTAAACTTGTCTGAAGGTGTTTTTACATGATTTAAGAAGTGATAAAGTAAAGTTTCTGCTGACAAGCACACTTGAGAATGTTTCAGTTCAGTCCTCATCAGAGTTCATTCTCTTTCTTATTTGTGGCTGCTCAACATTTCTTTTTTTATGACTCAAATATATTTTGATGGTAATATGCATTTATGTATGCAAGTCATTACTATGTTAAGGGCCATGTGATGCAAACTGATATAACTGCCTCCATCTCATTTTGCTAAAGAACTAAGATTCCCAAACTTTTACTCAAAAACAACCATCAAACTAATAGAGTGTTGCAAATTAGAAATATCAAACTCAGTTAAACCAATTAAGCAAGAATATTGGGAGAACGGGAGCAGCATCAACAATCTGGATATTTCTACCTTTTCAAAACAACTTTCTTCTTGTCTTGAAATAAGCCTTGAAATATGGCCTCAACACAAAATCTGATCTTGGTATCTGTAGAAAACATTTGTTTCTAACTTTGGTGTTTCACAAATCACACATCAAACTTTGTTGTCTTTTTGTATACACAGAGTGTATAAAGCTTAAATGCATACAGCTTTTCAACCGTGAATGAGCAGCTTAGAACAGTGAAATGAACATTAGCATTTATAAAGTGCAGCAGTGATCAGAACGTATACAGTGTAGGAGAAAAGGAAAACCAGTTTAAAGTCATGGTGCAAAAGGCATTGATAAGGAAATTTTATCCTCTTAGCATACTGAACCCATTAAAGGCATAATCTTTTAAGACCCCAAATCTATCCATTCATCTATCCATTTTCCGTAATGGTTTTCCCAAACGGGGTCACGAAGGATGATGGTGCCTAGATCCCAAATCAGGAATGCTAAACTTTCTGTCCCAACAACAATGACACATGCAATTTAGGTCTAATAATGAGGATGATCAATAAAATTCCTTAATCAATTGATACAAAGTGCAAAAGAGGTGTAAGTTGCCATAATTAAATGAGGATTTTGTGTGTGCAACAGGCTATCATTTATTTTTTGCATTCAAAAGTTAACCTTAAGTGTGAACAGCTCTGCACAAAATTTTTTGTTTTGATTACTATGTCAATATGATACAATTAGAGAAGGTAGATGCAGGCAGAGGAAAGGGCATTTTTTATTCATTTAAATGAAAAAATACATAAAATCAGGACCTTTCACCTATTAGATTAAATTGAGGCACAGGGATTTTGGCCTGTGAGGCAGGGCCCCTCAGGGCCCCTATGTCTGCCCTTCTTGTGCCCCAGTGATCTGGGGTGCCTCTGGATATCTGAGTCTCACGTCACCTCTTCAGCGTCCCTGGGCCCTATGGGGCGAGCCTGTGGCCACCCACACCTGCTACTGCGTATATATATATACGTTCTGAGTTAGCTTATAAATCCTTTATTCATGAACATGGTCATGCATACATTCCATAGGAGTTTTGTTCCAGGTTCTCACGGACAAACACTAACACTGCGGTAAATACTAAGATGCAGTTACAGATAAATACAACCTTAAATAACATTGTGTTGTGTAATCACCACAGTTTTGCTTTCCACACAAATATACTGACTGGATATCTAAGGGAAACCCACTGCTCTGGAAACAATTTTGATGTCTACTTTGGTTGTCTTATTTTGTGCTGTCATGCAGGTGCTGAAGCAATTATCTAGAAGTTTTTATTTATCTTCTGTGTTGTTTATTTTTTATATATTTTTTCGCTCTTTCCATGCCCTCCTCCCTCTTTCCTGTCTCTCTCTTTTTCTCATTACCCTCAATTTGTATCCACTCTCCCTTTCTCACCTAAAGTGTCATAGGCGTATACCAAGCAGAACAACAACCATAATTGTCAAGACTCTCAAAACTGTGGACCCAGAATTCAAAGCAGACATATAGATGTGATTCACAAAACTGTTTATTAATTTACATCAGATCTGCGCCTCAGCAGCTAAGGCCTCAAAGGCCGGAATCTCTGTAGAGGGAAAACTCAGGTTAGTGACCATGTAAATCTGACGGTGGATGGTTACAAGCATGTGAGTCACTAACCTGGTTTTAGAGTTCAGTCTGTGCCAATAAAAAGGAGTGGAATCCAGCCGGATGGCTACCAACAGCACGCAGTGAACGCCGCCCAGAGAGTTCCAGGAGCTGAAGCCAAGAAGGCTGCTGAAAAGGCTGACAAGCATATCCAATCAGACGAAGGAAGGCAGGAGTTTCCAGAAGGTGAAGCTAAGCTGGTGTCGACTAGGTAAACAGGAGTCAAGGCCAGAACATCAGAGATCCGAAGAGGTACAGAAGGGAAATCCAAGTCGAAGTCAGGAGACAGATCCAGGTTCAGTCCACCAGCGGAGACCAGCAGGACTCCGAAGACAGGTCTGGCAAAAAAATCCGAATCAAGAACGGGTCTGGCTCAAAGGTCTGAAGGCAGAACTGGTTACGATCAGGCATTCAGAACAACAATCAAGGTACGCTACACAACTCTTACCAAAGACTGTGAAAGCAAAGCAGTTTGGCTATCATGTAGCTCTGGGACATCCATTCCCAGGCTATATTGGCAAAACAGGACACCTTTAAAAAAAAAAACTCTCTGAGGGATAGGCATATGTATTATATTGCCCTTAAAGTACAACTTACCCAAAAACAAACTCTTTGCTAACAAATTGGATACATAGATGTATAACCCTTCAGTTCCTTAGTGGAGAAAAAGTCAGCCACCTCATACAACCTCTTAGTTGCAACCCTATCATTACTGTTTCTTTCCATGTTACTGCCTCTGTCACTGCCACGGTCATTTCTGCTGTTAATCCATTTAGCAGTTACAGCTAAGATCCTGTCCCCTTATCTTCCCTGCTCTGTTGGGCACCATGAACATTTTTTTAAATATATATTCTGCAGTTTATTTGAGGTAAATTAGGACACCTAATTCCTTTAAACATTTATTATTATTGTTTATATTAGTATATTTAAAGTGTGATATCAAAAGAGTCTCCTGCTAAGAATCTGTGGTAAATATTTAACGCATTAAGAGTGCAGCAATATCAGTACAGGTAATAGGTGAGAAATCTTGACAAGTATTTTACTTTTACAGTTAGCATATGTGTCCATATTCTAAATTTAGTATTACATTTGGAAAGGCTGCTGTACTTCTTAGACCACCTTTTTTTTTAGCGTTATCGATTTAAAAACAAATCTGATTGAATGCACTTGAGTGTTTTCCTCTGGATGTGGGTGTTTTCTGAGGCTATAACATAATTCTGTTCTCACTAATGTCTTCTTGTCCATCTACTTTCAGACTTATGACTTTACTCGAGGACCATAGCCTGCCTGTAATTTGTAAAACTGTCAACACATCACGGTGTAATCGCTCTTCACTCCAGTGAGCTGGTTCTTATTTTGCCTGTTGCAGTAAACATCTCTGAACTGTAGTAATGTGCAACCAGGGAACAGCTGGAAATTGCAAAGCATACTTTCTTTACTTGGGGCATACACATCCAATAAAAGCAATGCCAACAAGAGTAATAGTGTTATTAGACATTTATAAATAAGTAAAGCTGTGTTTTTCTTAGATTTATTCGGTTAATTGTCTCACGCATATCGCTTCTACTTTGGATTACATGTTTGGAAATAAATGTGGAGTACAGAATGGCTCTCAATTGGCCTCTCGTTGTTGCTTAAACGCACCAAAGAGGATTTGATTAAAATGAAAGGTTTTCCAGCAGAAAGCAAGACGACGCACCCATGCAGGATGTGGGTGTTTTAACACCCACAGTTTTCCCTAAGATGGGATTTAACACCCACAGTTTTTCCACAGTTATCACCAAACACATTATAGGAGTTGTTCATTTTCTCTGGACGCTGAGGCTGCCTTTCTCCACCATCTCCTCTCACTCCCATTGTTCCTTTAAAGATGGCAACAGTTGATTGACCACTGATTTTTCTACTGTGTTTCTTTAATGGTGATGTGAACTAGCTAAGTTCTAACAGGTGGTGAGCCAAGGTAGTTGACCCCAACAGAATTAGTTGTTAGTTCAAATTGGTCCACTTTTTCCAGTGATTTAATCAGCTAAGGAAAGCTTGATTCTCTATACATAGTCTATGAGTGTGACCAGGTCTATTAATAACTGTATAAATTATTCAGAAAAATAGCTCCAACACCGACATTACTCAGAGCCACTCTATTTTGGGGCCTGTCCTGTTTTTGTTGTGCATGCTGCCTTTGGGGTCTTATTTAGAGGGTTCAGTATTCGATTGTATATTTTTGTAGTTGAATGTTTGGATTTCTATAAGGATGACAACTAACAGCTATGAATACCCAAGTCCTTACACTGTTTACAAGAAGTCAGGGCATGGATGGACTCAAATTTCCACCGTTTTGATAAAAATAAAACAGTTATTTAAATTGGGATTTAGAACATTCTGTAACCCTGGGAAGATTCTTGGGAACCCTTGTCCCATACATTTAGTCTTCAGTGCGAAGTGTAAATCTGGGCTTCTTTTGATTATATCTTTTAGCAAAGTTAATGTTTAAAGATAAAAAAAAGGCTTTAATTTCAAGTTAAAAGAGCCCTTATACTGCTGTAACTAGTCAAACTATAGGGGATAGAGCAATCTTTTTCAAGTTCTCTACAAATGGTTTAAAATGCCACAGGAATGAAAAATAACAGCAGCTTTGGCTTCACTGCACTGGTTCCCTGTCTCTTTTTGTATTGATTATAAGATTTATTGTACATTATTAAATCTCCTGATCTTCTCGCTCTGTCTTATACTCCGGATCTATTTGAGCCCAATTCTTCAACTAGAACAGTGAAGTCTGATAACGTGATGCTTTCAGATGATACAAAATCCAGATTTAAAAGTAGAGTCATACTTTTGCTGCTTCCATCTATGGGTAGATACACCTGAAACCCTACCTCTTTTTAAAGAGGAATACCCTACCTATTTATTTTAGATCTGCTCATGACATAGATAACTTTTTCTTGTGTTGCAAGACTCATTTTTGTGACTAAGGTGATGTAAAGCAAAATAAACATTAAACTATTGACGTTAAAATCTATTTAAAGTTATTAAAATTTAAAGTTGAGTAGACATTTAGGATGCAAACCTTTGACAAAAGGAAACTTTCTTAATTTACATAACAACCCCTGGATGCTGCCTCAAGAAATACCTGTCTGAATGGATGGAAATATAATGTCTATAAGTGTCTAAGGGATGGTTTTTAAATTATGTTGATTTGTGCGAAAAATCATCATTTTATTTTAATTCATGAACGTCATTAAGCTCTTACCTCCAGCGAGTATTGTCAGCTCACATTCCATATTGTGCTAGAAATGTAAAATTACATGAAACTACATGTTCTCTAATAATAAATTATTTCAAATACATAAAAAGAAGTGTTAGTATTTGCCACTTAAGGTTGGTAGAAACCTTTTGCAGATGTTCAGATCATGAACAAAACACTCTTTATCAGTTTAGGGCTTTTTGCATCTCACACATTTTTTGTTTTTGGTGTTGTTTGGCAAAAATGATGTCCATTATGTTATACAGTAGGGGCAAAATTACTTCAGCTAAATCTGTCTTAATAACAGCTGCAGATGGCCTTGAAACTATGTTAATGAAAACAAAAGATTTGAAATTATAGGTTTGAAAAGACATTTTAACCAAAATAATAAAAAAAAAAACTTATGGAAAGCTAACAGCAACATAATAAAAAATGGATATTATAGTTTATTTGTGTTGCAATCACACTGTGGCATAAGATTTTCCATTGTCCCTATCTCGCAGTTTAGAGGCTCCAGGCGCCCCTGAATGTCAGGCCCTGCTTTGGACTGTGATTTCCTGGGGCCTTGTTCCAGAAAATTCAAGCACCAGGCAGTCAAAATCCCCAAGGCTATGTTTGCTTTTGGATCTGGTTCATGTATAATTTATGCGAGGCTGACAATAGTTCATGCGGAAATTGAACAACACCTGAAATAAATGTCAAAATTCTTCTTCTCCATGTCTGCCTCTAAACACCGACATTTTGCTTACCCACATTTCTGTCAGGCACGGAGGTCCAACCATGATAATTAAAGGGAGATCCAACAAGTAAAGGACCAAGCTAAATGCATCTTCACGTGCTTCGTATATTACAGGGGAGCTGAAACACATACTCTAGAAGGGTTTTATTTTGCTTTCCAGGTCATCTTACCAGAAAATATGGACATGCAGTTAAATCTTTCCACCTGGATATGCTGAGACATGAATGTTACAGGACAGCTCAGCTGCATGACAAGTCATTTCTTAATCTAAGAAACATTGTCTTCCTTCTAAAGATCTAACAGCACTTACATGAATCAGATGAACGTTACATCATATTTGTTTTACAAAATATTTTTTGTGCCTTAATTAGAAGAGAGTATTTTAGTGAAAAAGTAATGGCAGTCATTTTTATAAATCTCCTTCCTTGGATATAGGGTGCCTCACAAATAATTATAGTCTGCAGTTGCTTTTTTTCATAAATTTTATATATATATATTTTTTATTCTACTATACTATACAGGGCATAGGATGCAGGAGTTTGCCCTGCAACTAGAGGGTTGTATGTTGAAGCCCTGTCTCTGGCTTTCAGTGTTGTGTCCTTGGGCAAAACACTTCACCTGCATTGCCTGCTGATGGTGGTCAAAGGGCCCAGTCGCACAGCTCTTCTGAATCCTCACACCTGTCCATGAGCCCCAAGGTAGCTGTAGCTACAATGTAGCTTGCCACCATCAGTGTGTGAATGGGTGAATGATTGAATGTAATGTAAACCGCGTGTAGTGTAAAGCTTATATAGCGCTTTAATTGTAGTATACTTTGCTCTACATACGCCCTCAATTTCAGGTTCTAACAACTTGTAAATCAATTCATTTCAGTATATTGATATAGCTCAAATTCACAGCGCATGTCATCTCCAGGCACTTTATGGAGACAATCTAGCCAGATCATACAGTCAGATTGGTGCAAAGTTTTCTATCTAATGAGAACCAGCTGATAGCATCAACTTATGGACTCTTCAGCATCCCTCATTCCAACCTCCAGTGTTTAAAAACGTTGTTTTTAGTAGCCAACCCTGTTTTAAACCATTCTGATCAGGTCAATGGTACAAACCTGACCCCCTGTTTACCAACCATTTCGAATTCATCAGAAGTAGACTTTTTGGTACTTTAATTTCCTCATAAAAATGAAGATTGATATCAACAATGGTTGTTTTGTTATATTATTTCCTTGTTACATTCCATAAAAGTTTCTAGTTTGTTAGATTTGCCATCTACTAGTTGGGTTTAAAAAAGGAAATGATTTGTAAAAGATAACTTGCCATATATTCTTACGGCCCAGGTATACTCACTGTTTATGATCAGTAGAAATGTTTATGTCCAATATTCAATATTCAAGCTGACAGATTTGGATGATTTCACC
>NW_015150561.1:1166195-1199193 GCF_000732505.1 Cyprinodon variegatus
AGCCAATCACATCCTCCCCTCTCTCATGACAAGGTGCGCACCTCTGGATGACCTAAAAAATAATCTTTAATATCTCTTAAACAAAAGTAGCACAAACAATATTTTTTTTTCTGCACAAATCTGCACTAACGTTGCACTAACCATTCAGTCTATTTGCAGAGTTTTTTGACGTCGGTGGGGTGTCAGCTTCACGCAGCTGCGCACGAGTCCTGTCATGAAAAACGGTTCATTGTGCGACCTGAGTAACGCGCAGTAGCGGGGTGTCTGCAATGGTAACTGCGTTATAGTTACAGTCAAAGTAATTAGTTAGATTACTCATTACTAAAACAAGGTAACGGCGTTAGTAACGCCGTTACTTTCAACGCCGTTAGTCCCATCACTGGTCTTTATTTAAACAGAAGCACGCAGCCCCAGCTGGGGCAGATAAACAGGATTCTCTGTAGGAATGGAAACTCAGGTCAGTGACTCAGAATTTACGGCTGGCAATGACTAAGAGTAATAGTCACTCATCTGGTTCAGAGTTCACTCCGATCCCAGAGGAAAGAAATTAATCCAAGAGGGAGATTGTCCACCCCTAGCAGCGGATGCCGCCTCCAGAGCTCCGAGTGAGGTCCAGAGCTTATACTAGCTGATGCCAAGGAGTAGCAGTGTCCAGAAGGGAATATCCAGAGCCGAAGTCAAAAGAGAATCAGGTTTATAGACCAGAAGATCAGAGAGCCAAGGAGGTGCAGAGGGAGAATCCAAGCTAAGGTCTAAGGAACAGTCCGAGTTCGGTAAGCGGGTAGAATCCAGGAAACAGTCCAGAACTGATCAGACTAACAGAGCAGACAGGGGCAAAGCAAAACTCGGGATCCACACAACAGAAACAGGTCACAATCAGAAAATCGGAACAATTATCAGAACGCTAGACTTACTCTCACCAAACAGCTGGAATAATCTGGTTGCAGGAAAGCAAACAGCATAAATAGCTGCCAGAACCAGGTGAATTAGATTGGCGTAATCAGCCACGGGACCAATTAGACAGGTGAGCAGGGGCAGATGGAAAAGCCAACTATCAGCGCCAAAACCATGACAGTTTAGTTGTCTCCTAATTTCTACCAAGGCTGAACAATTCAACAACATAATCTAATTATGATTTTTTTTTTATCTCGATCATATAATCGAAAGTTGAGCTTATGTAGGGATCTTGTGGTTTGAAAAAACAACGTTGTGTTTGAAATAAATAGGTCCGGGACCTATAAAGTCAACAGGGTTGACAAAAGTTGGTAAAGACGTCATTGTTGGAGTCTGCTTTTTTTATTTTATTTTATTTTATTTATTTATTTTCTTATTTTTTTCCTACTTGCTTTGAGTCTGTTTTATTTTCCCATATTTGAATCATGTAAAGCACTTTGTGTTGTCTTTGTACTGAATTGTGCTATACAAATAAACAATCCTTGCCTTGCAACATCCACCGGGCAAAGGGATAATCAACTCCATTAAATGGCAGGTACAGATACTGACTAAAGTACACACTGTGTTTTCTAATGCAATGAAGCTGCAGCTGTGTGCAGTGTGAACTGCAAAAGAGACTGGATGGTTGCTCGTTGATCACATCTGGTGTGACCATGAAGCTTCAAGGCAAGCTGGGAGCTGTAGTTACAATTTGCTTATATTTGCATGATGGCACAACAAAGGTAAATACTTGGCCACACACATAAATCTATGGCTCACACACATGATATACATGATTAAACTTATTTACATACCAATGGCAAGATGTAATCATTGCCCAAAACATTAGAGTCTGGTCCTTTCATTTAGCTGTACTGCTATTACCATATTTGATATGTTGTCTATTGTTATCCAGATATGGTTTTCTTCCCGTAGATCCCAGCTGGCAAGCCCCTGTCTCAGGCTGGCTGCAATTTTTTTATCACTGTGGTCATTCAGGAATTAGGATACTTGAAAGCAGCGTGCTTTGAGAACTAAGTATTCATCAGTATAATGCACCGTTGCATTATAATGTACTCTGATAAGGCTTCCTGTACGTCTTGACCAAAAAACAGTTGTGTTAAACAAACTCCACTGATTTCTGCATTTCTACATTTCTTGTATAGCTCAAGTATATGTACATGATAACATTCTTGAAAAGTTCAGTTTAGGCAACTGGATGGGAAGTTTTCAATCAAGACCTGGATGACTGAAAATCTTCACAGATATAACATTCTTGACAAGTTATCTATAGTGCTTACCAATGACCCAAGCTTTGCTTATGACATTTAAAGGCATCTTGTCTTTTGCTATGAACTGAATTAAGTTCATAAGGAGTAATACTTTTAAACAGTTTGGTCAGAGATCCCTGTCAGTTTGCACTTTGCTTAATAAAAAGGTATGGTGGAGGACTTTCGCAAATTATTTAAAAGACACACCCACTCCACTTTAGAAAAAATTGCATATGCACAACCCTGTACCCGCTCCTGAGAAGGAACGCCTATTAAATGTGTTCAAGAACATGCACGAGTTCATTTCTCTTCATGCATGCTCTGTTTAAAAGTTGCTGTTTGCATCGCTCATACAAGCTTACTTTTCAAAGGAAGATTTGCAATTTTTCCACTATGTCAGAATCACCACCGATAAGTGAAAATGGGAATTGAGCACATAGGAAGACCTTACGTAAACATGTCACCAGAATGATTGACAATTAGGAGGACCTCTTATTTTGACGATCCACCCTGAAAAAGACAAATAACATTATCCACTATACCTTCAAAATTAAACCAGTTGTAGGAGGCATATTAGCAATGCCATTATAGTACATGGCTTTTTGGGGGTTTTGTTGTATTTTTTTTTTTTTTTTTACCTTTGAGGCAATGCTATCAAGGCAGTTTCTGCACAGTGTCTGACTGCACTGAATCATTTGTCTTATAGCCAGAATAATTCCATCAACTGACCTACAGCCCATTTTGGTACTAAACTTTTAGTTGTGTCAGCTGTGTCAAGCCTGAGGCCATTGTTCAACAGAATGAGTGCAATATATTAAGTTCTCCACTTCCCTGCTCTGCTTTGCTCTGCTCTGCTTACCTGCAAGTCATGTAAGCAGATTACGTGACCATTCAAATCAAAACCTTTATGGTAAGAACATCTTATTTTATCTTGCTGATACTATTACACATGCAATTAATTATGCCGCCCTTATTTCCACCATGGTTAGGATTTAAAACAAGACTGAAATATTTTCAATAGAGTTATATTAAAGTAAAACTCTAATAAAGCACTGCACCAAATGCAGTCAGACTGAGCGATAGGGTGATGCCAAGTTAGAAAGAACTAAAACACTAAGTACAGATAGACCAGCACAAAATCCTTAAGATGTAAAACCAAAATCAACATATGAATGGTTGAACAACAAGCAACATGATACCCCTTCCAAATCATTGCATTACAACACATATTTTACAATGCAAGGGCATAAACACACAAGGATGAGGGCCAATTGTCAGGTTTGGTGGATGTTTATTAAGGACCCAGATGCAGAGATGGAGGCAGATCTCATTTCTGGCAGATTTAATGAAGATGTTGATAGTACAGAAGCAAATAATCCAGAAACAACAGGTAAGGAACTCAGGAATCAAAAACTAGGAGACGCTCAGGGAAACTAACATAAGGAAAAAATGATGAAGAGAATCCAGCAATGAGGAACTGCACAGGGGTTGGAGAGGTGTGTACAGGAAAACACAAACCACGAGACGTCAAGGGAAAACATACACGTGGAGCAAAGCAATGACGAGAAACCAGCGTTGGGGAACTGCAGAGGAGGTGTATATACATATATATATATATGTATATATATATATATATATATATGGAAGGCAGAACAAAGAATGGGCAAATCAGTTGATACAGAGCAGGTGTGAATAGAAGTAACTAGAAGGCAGCAAGGGGAAACGAGTCTGGCACAAAAGAGAGTAACCCAAGAAATACAACACTTTTTAAATATAACTAAAAAAAAACTAGAACGACACAAAATTGAAAAGAAACCATTGACCAATGAAACACAGAATGACTTAAATCCAAATTTCCCTGAAAACTCAAAAAGACACTTAAACAGAAGTCCACAAAGAGCCGAATCATGACACAATTTAGGGAATAACAGAGATCCTTGAAAATTCAGAGTTTTGGTATAGGGAATTAATTAGGTCTATTTTTTTTATCATATTGCTCACTGGCATGTTTGCATTGGCAGAGTAAAAGGACAACAAATTGTCTTAAACTGCTTTTTGGGTTTTTTGCAGGGTTACGCTTTCAGCACAGTCTGGCTTGGATGTTAGCACTTTTTTGCAGCACAACTTGCTCAATAGACAGTGACAGATATTGGAATAACCTTTGAACAGAAGTATTACAGTATGAGTGCTTTATATACAGCTCCATCTGTAGGAGTTTCTCAAGGTTTTCTGTTAAGCTTCAGTCACTGTCTACAGTCACAGTCAGTGAGCCACTGATTATTTCCTCATCTCAAAATACACCCTCCTTCCCTTTTTTTGCCACAGATGTGGTTACATTTTGGTAAGTACCCAAACAAATAGGACATATACAAAAGCAAAAAAGATTCACTGGAAGAAACAAGAGTCACCTCTTCATCAGTGTTCAGTGTTGGGTGCTTTAAACCTGCTGTGAGAAAGCATTATCTCAAGCTATTTCAGGGCAGTTTTCTGATGAAGCTGCTGCAGCCTGAGAGCAATGGTGCATTTTGCTGGAAAGCAAGCAAGCTTTGAGAGGCTGTGGTATCAGCGGGCAGTAAATGGTAATCTTGCACGGTTGATGTTGACAAGGATAATCAAGTTGCTTATGGTCATCTAGAGAGAGAACATTGAGAGGGTAAAGTGCTGCAGAAGGTTTTTAATTATTAATTCTTGGGCAGCAACATTTTCCATGTGGGTAGTGTCAACCTGCTGCTTGGCCATTTACCAACAGAAAGACATCATGGGAAGTTTTTACCGTCTAATGTGCTCTGCAGCGTAGTGTTACTCAGACCACAGAGAAAATCCATTTTCGTGACAGAGCTCATATAAATTTTAGTTTGACAAAATGTCCCAGATGTAAACTGTCATCTTGCCATCTTGGTTTCAGTTCAAAAAATGCATTTAAAAGACATTTTGTTTTCTTTTTCCTTTGTTATGGCTTTTTTCCTAAGTTTTTCTTTTGTAGTATTTGACATGTAAGCCAGGAAGCCTGTTATCTGCATGATAATAAAAAAGGAAACATCAGCAAAGTCAGTAAGCCTGCTCCAAACCAAGCATAAAGAGTTTGTCCATCAGCAGGAATCCACTTACTTTGAGAAGGCGCATACAGAACAGATGCCAAACACAATGGCACCATAGTGTTCATCAATATTAGACTACATAAGCAAAAATATGTCTGTCTGCAAAAGAGTGGCAACAAAATGTTTGAATGGAAACAAGATCAGTTACACTAAAATAACCATTAAAGTGGGAATAATTTTAAGATGCATCTCAATATTTCATATCAGTGCCACATGGAAATATTGCAGTGACTTACAGACCTCCTCCATTAGCAGACGCCACTTGCTTATAGACCTTATCAGGCATTACTAGAAGTCTAAAAGACAATAATAAAAACAGAGAATGTTTGGGACAGCATCCAGCAGACATTGGAACAGGCTATGATGGAACATTAGATCTGCTGAGTGTCATGGTTGGTTTAGGGATTAAACCCACATGCAGAACACCACTGGAGACTGATAAAAATTTCAGAGTTTATTGAAAGTTTTCACAATAACAACATGGACTGGATTCAGGAAACTGGTCCGGGCAGGATTCTCTGGCGTCTGCAGAGACGGATAGTTTGATTAGCCAGTTAAACAGGTGAATTGTTGAGTTTCAGATGTTTCTGGAAATACCTTGAAGAGGTCCAGGCTTTCTCCTTTGAGAGAGGGAACCGGTTGGGTCCAGAGATTGTTGGTTCAGCAGAGTGCTCAGCAGCAGCAGCGTCTAGCTTCTGACTTTTCAGTGACAGACCTTGGTTTAACTGATCAACTCTTTCCCTGAGAGCAGCAGGTGGATTCCAGAGTGAGATCTTCAGGTTTGGCTCTCTAGGGCAGGCAGGCAGGTAACAGGCTAAGCTCATCCAGAGCTTCAGACAAGAGACAGGTTTCCTGTGAGTGAGAAGACAGAGGCAGGTTAGAATTAGGTTTCTCTTGGGAGACAAAGATTTTAGTAATCACAGAGGCTCAGGTTTGCTAACCAAACTTGGTCAACACTGCGGCATTGAAGGAAGGTCTGGCAGCTGCTTAAGTAGAGCAGGTCTCCTTGATGGGCTGACGAGATCCAGGTGTGCAGGAGGGCTCCAGCCCAGGAGACCCAACGGCGCACTCTGCTGGAGAAAGGTGGTACTTCTCCAGATCCCAACACTGAGACCCTAGTTGAAATCCTAGTTAAAGATGGCAGTTTTCTTCATGGCTTTAAATCAAATTGAATTGATCTTCCGAATATCCTTGCATTGCTTTTTCCTTTGTTTTTCTCGTATACACTGTTGGGTCATTTTTACAACTTGGTATTTTGCAGAGTGGTCTTGTCAATTTCTCATACAATTATTTTGGTCTACTTTTTATCTGTTGAAATTTTTGGTGGATAACAGTTGTTTTATCAAGATAATGTCTGAATTGAGTTGAAAATTATTTCTTTCGAAGTTATAATCAGAAAACTTTCTCTTGAAGATACACCGAAGTGTCATACAAATTTGATGGCACAAAGATGTAACCTTGGCTCAGTTTAGAATAGTAGTCTTTTGCAACCCATGAGTAATGGATTTTATTCCACCTTACTCCTACCACATGGTCTATTGGTCCATTGGTTCCCCAGCCAAGACACTAAAATCTGTTTGCTTCTCTGTATATCATGCAGGCATTTGTGATAGCTATTGGGCTAATGTGGGATCTATTGAGAAGTACATGGAGAGGTCACTATGCAGAGGTTAGCAAATACATTTGGCAGTGTTGGTAGTAAGCCAAATCCTGCTGAAATATTAAACCAGCATCTTCATAGAACTTAACTGCAAATAAACGCATACTGTAGAGTTTTATAAAACTTGCCCTAGTTGCCCTTGCTTACTTTAGGCTTGAAATAACACAGGTGATAATTATTGGTAGATTACATGGCTTCTAAAGCATCTCAAATGTGGAATCTTCTGTCTGGGCTTCATCGAATTGGATTATGAGTCTTAAAACTCTTCCTTCAGATTCTAACACCTTGTTTTCCAAAAAAAAAAATACCAAATTCAAATTAATCTTTTAATATGTCTTAAGACAATCAGCAAGCAGTTCCGTTTGTTCTTGGGTAAGAAAGGCTTCAGATATTGGGCTCTGATCTGAAAAAGGTTTACCTGAAAAAAAAACATGCACAAATGGGATTGTGTGCAAAAATTTGATCTTCATAGCAGGTGCAAATCAATTTGCATGTGTAAGATGAGCAAAACAGCAGGCGTATATTTTATACATGTGTGCCTTCATAAATATGCATACCTTATGCTTATGACCAAACTGTGCAAATTTATGATAGAAGGATATGCAGATGTGAACACTTAGTACCTAAAAGCCATTTGTACCTGAAACTGATTGCCACGGCAGGTTAAGCATCTATATTTAGTACATTTGAAAGTCCAATTTAAATTCCCATTTGTACTTATATGATGCCTTTTAAGTTAGGCCTACCTTTGTTTTATACTATATTTGGAATTAGTTTTGTATGAAAGATGGTGGAGATAAACACAGCTGTTTAGAGCTTAATTTTTTCACAAATCTGATAGTGGCTGCTGCTTCAAGTCTGACAGAATGGGGTGGTAGATAAATAAAATTCAAAGTCTCAAAATTACTTTACCAAATATTCCAAGTTCCAGTTATTTTCATAGCTGTGCCTCTCCAACTGAAAATGTTCATGCCAAACATCCCTTTTGATCTTGCCTGCAGTTGTATTTCTGTCTGCCCCAAACAAAGAACACTACCCTAGCATCAGAGATGGTACCTTCCTGCCAAGTCTCAGTAAAGATATAGCTTTCTATCCTGTGTAAGCAGATCCTCAGTCTAATGTTGTGAAGTTTATTGCAGAGTGATCTAACATTATCCAGGAGGAAACTGGCAGAGTAGGCTTGTGGGGAGCAGCCTGTAGTTGAGCATGCAGCATGCTCCATTTGACCATCTTCTGCTTACAGCTTTTTGGGGAATAAAATCCAGCTTTGGGAGTCCATAGAGCAAGGGCTTTTTTCAAAATTTCAGCTTGTCCATCCAGGATGAACAAAATAAGACTAAAATGAAAGGTGATGCTTTGAATATCCAACCTGCAATCACTCTAGTGTCTTTTAAAGTCATGTGTAAGGTCACCTCTTGGATCTTTCCTGTGTCTACTGCATCTTACGTGGAGTATAAGCAGAGGAAAAAATCTACCCGAGCAACCCACACTGGTTCCTGAAATGGTGGAAGTAGACCTTATTTAACATATCTGAGACTTTTTTTTCTGCAGGCCGGATATGCATTGAATTAAATCAGTTAAACCAATGGTCTGTTTAATTTGACAAAAAGACTGGATGTTCAGCAAAGCGCTTGTATGACTAGAAATGTCTTAGAGAATTGAAACAACTTACAATGAAGGTTTTTCTTAATTTCTTAAAAGAAAACAGATGTATGTAAGTTGTAAAGATCAACTTGTTTGCCTAACAACAAAAAGTGAAATAAAGAGAAATTTAGTGGAAAGATGGAGCCTTTAACGGTGTGATGTCAAGAAGAAGCAGCTGCCACATTGACTGAGCTCTTGTGGTTCCAGGAGTTCTCGCCCCTGAGGTTAATTAGCTTGGACACACTGGTGATCTATCATGCCTTGTATAGCATTTAGCGTCTCTCCTTTCCCCTGATATCAGTCTGGCAGAATATTGACACAAATACACGCCAGGATGTCTTTTGTTGTAAATGGTGTTGAAGTAAAATACAATACAATTCCTAAAGTCTGGAGGCAAGCAGGAGGAGAAACATGAAAACCCCAGCGACAGCTCAATTATCCTCACATCAATCAGCAGGGGATGTGATTGGTTCTGTAAATGGAGTCGGAGTGACGGGTTCTGCTGGATCGATAGCGCAGCGGTCTTCCTCTCCGATGAGCCCACCACTGTCATCATCACCTTCGCCACCAATCAAGCTGCATATGTCGTGCTTCTTGTCATTCTAATGAGGGGAAGATAATGCATTTTAAATGTAAAAATGTTTTTTAAAGAGTTGGCAAAAATAAATAAATTAAAAAAGGATTTAAAAAAATATCTAAGTATTTTTTATTCTGCTAAGATAGATTTGTTTTACTATAAACAATTTTAAAATTATACTAGAAATTAGACTTTAGACTTTTTCAACGTTTTTTTATCCATCCGGATTACTCCCTCAGGAAAATTTTGGTTCCAGTAGCTTATATAGAGTATAAAGGGCAGAATTAAAGCAAGATGCCATTCAAGATAAAAATACAACAGGTAATATAAAAAGAGTTTACATAGTAAAAAAACAGCATAAAAAAGAACAAAAGTTTTACTGTCCTGGAATATATTTCCTTAGATATAAAAATATCTGCACAGTAGAGAGCTAAGGAAAGACTACACAGTGGTTGACTTGGGTTATTGTACTTGCACTGCAGAGATGTAATGAACTTATAAATAAGTAAAACAATACATGTGCTACACAGTAGTTTGCATGTTATTGCACAGTGAGAGAGTAGAATATTGCATGAGTGACAAAAGGTATTGTTTTGCATAAGGGTTGCTGACCCTTGTCCCTCTTCCAATCACCTACTCCTTCCCCCAAATGAGGAGATGAACAGCTTGATGGCTTAAGGAACAAAGGAGTTTGGCAGCCTGTTGGTCCTGCATTTGGGGAGGAGCAATCTCCCACTGATCAGGCTTCTCTGAGTGTTGAAGACAGTGTGCAGAGGGTGGTTGGCATTGTTCATAATGTCCAGTGTGCTTGTCTCTACCACCGTCCCTAGAGGGTCCAGCTTCTTGCCAGTCATAGAGTTGGCTCGCTTTACCATTTTTTTCCAGTCTGGAGGTGTCTTTCTTGGATTTGCTGCTCCTCGAGCACACCACGGTGTAAAAGAGGACACTGGCAACCTGTGTCATCTCCAACAGCTTATTGCAGATGTTGAAATAGTTAACTACACAGTTAATTACACAGTGTATATTGGAAGAAAAAAATGTATTTTAACCCCTTATGCTTTTTTTTTTCACGTATCTTCAGCATTACTTGCTCATCCAAAATATAGATTCAATGAGTGTCAAAAATGCAGTAATAACAGTTTGTTTACTGACAGTACAATAGTAAAACACAGACTTTATATTAACAGCAGATTTCTCTGAAATGACACCTCATGTTGAAAATGACCTTTATATTACATAAATAAGTTGTAAAATCCTAGCATTGCACACTTAAATTTTAAAAAGAAAGCTGGTAAAAACCATTAACAGCATTTTATTTGCTCAGTTGTGAATTATGGCAAAACAACCCTTTTACTTCTTGTGTGTTTTTTAGCATGTAGTTGATTTTTAGTTCCAAACTGGGAGAAATAAACAGAAAAAGTGTTGGACTGGCATGACTGCCCAAATAAGATTGAGTATTAATCTGCTATCCTAATGATTTATTAGTCATTAGACCAGTGACCCATACAGTAATTTTCAATCTCTATTAGGACCTGATAAGTATAGGTTTCTCAGAATAATAACCCACTTACTTAATATAATTTTCATATGCTTTTTTTTCTCAGTTTTTTTTTTTTTTTTTTTGGTATGGGGGGGGTATGAATAAACATATATATATTTCTTTTTTTGACTTTTCATTGTATTTTTTCTTATACAACACTATGAATTTTCTTGCTACTCTACTAAAAAATAAATTTGCTCTACCTTCTCTTAGAAAAATTCAAAAGTGCACATTATATGGATTTGGATTTCTCAAGAGTGAATTAAATAATTTTTGCACATCATTTTGGTTTTCTGAAAGAACTTAAAAACAGTTTTAAATTAATTAGGAAGAGGGATTCAAACAGGGGCACACAGTTCTTAACACTTCTCAATCACAAAAAACAGATTTTTTTATACAGCATAACAACTGGGCCTTCATTTAAATCATTCCAAAAAGTAAAAAAAAACAATCAACTGGACTTTGTTTCCATGTTTGAAGACATTTCCCTTTCCATTCAGGAAGCTTTTTCAATTAATTTGAGTCAAACACTATTAGAATGAGCTTAGAACTAGCTTGGGCTTCTGACTCAGGTATCATGTTTTTCTTCATTATCATCATCATCTTTATTTGTAGAGCAAATTAAAAGAGCTACAGCTGAAAACAAAGTGCTGAACATAGCTTAAAAGAATAAAAAACAATAAAAGAATAAAATACAGCATGGAGATATAAAATAAGGCACTAATAAGAATTAGTTTAAGCTTAATAAAAAAATGTCACAACAACTAAGTCCTGCCAGTGTCAAAAGTGAGAGAATAAAAGTAAGTTTTGAGCCAAATTTTAAAATTTTGCAGTGAAGGAGCCTCCCTAAAGTGCAGCGGGAGGCTATTCCAGAAACAAGGAGCAGCGATAAACACTCCACTCGATCTAGGCCATTGATTACGGTAGTAATGTAACCCAAACCTGCATGTAATAGAAGAAGTAGGTTGAAAATGTTGCACCAAATATTAAACCACAGCATTCAGTGGAAATGAGTCTCCAGGGTAAAACACCAGTCTATTTGCTCAAAGGGGTAAAAGCTGAAAATGAAACATTTAGAAGGATCAGGTTGCATCTTTTGAGATTTTACTTCGCCCTGTTTTTCCCTACACTTGAGGAGCAATATTTTATCATCTTCTCATTGCTTTTACTCAACTTGTTCAGCAGAAGTTTAACTGATTTACAAAATGATACACAGCTTGGAAAGTATTCCCTTGTTGAACTGTAGT
Source organism: Cyprinodon variegatus (assembly GCF_000732505.1). Classification (NCBI taxonomy): domain Eukaryota; kingdom Metazoa; phylum Chordata; class Actinopteri; order Cyprinodontiformes; family Cyprinodontidae; genus Cyprinodon; species Cyprinodon variegatus. The sequence goes on from NW_015150561.1 coordinate 1,178,166, forward strand.
CAGGATACAATATCAGCAGGCTGCAGGCGGTTGATGTTGCGAACAATAAAAGCCTTTTCGAAACAGGAAACAACCTTGACAAGTGCAGCGTACTAATACACCAGAGAATAACTCAAAAAAAAAAAAAGAAAAAAAAAAACCTTGAAACTTGTTTTTTTGCCTTAAGTGTTTTCACATAGAAGACTTTTCCGGCGGGACACAATACAGAATGAGGATTTAGATAAGATTTTGCTCTATATTTTACCTCTTTTATTTCTTCATGTTTGTCCAAGAACAAGTAAAATAATAAAGTAAAGAATCTGGCTTTATACATCAAAAATATTAAACAAACAGAGTGAAAAAATAAGCAATTTTCACTGCTATGCTGCATATTGAGTATTGTTGTCATCCAGTATTCACACCCAATATTAATTTCTCAATCCACCTTGATCCTAATTATGTTCAGAGTAATAGCTTGCTGACACATAGAAAGTATTATCTGGTGGGAGAAGGAAACTAAACATAGTTTCCCGTAGCTTTTATTATAATGTTCTAGGGATCTATAATTTATCTCAGAAATTTGTATTGCTGTTCAAGGAGATAGAAGTGCAAAGTCATTTATAAACCAATGGCTTTTTTTCTACTGGCTCCACTGGCAGTAATTTAGTTTTGCAATATTTTTTATTAGCTTTGTGTTTTGGAAATCAAATCTCAAATGGACAAACATGTATGATGCAAAGAAGAGGGAACACAGTTCCCCCCATTTGATAAGAACCTTCAAGGTGCCTTTGAGGGGCACAGCAAGATCTCAAGAGGCTCTTTGGCCATGAGGTTATCTACTACTTAAATGAAGACAGATTAAAATGAGCTGTAACTATAGATTAGATCACCACAGCAACTGCTCCTACAAAGTTGGCCCATATTTAGCTGAATATTATCTCAGATATTACAGTCTACCTCACAATATTGCAAAGGTGAAGCACTTATAGCAGTTCAGAGTAAAGTAAGAAGGAATTATAAATATTATAAAATATTATAAATATATTCTCTTCAGCTAATTTCATGTTCAGGTAATCTGAAGAAGACACTTTTAGGTCGTTCTTCTCATTAAAATGAAAACAGTTACTTTTCTGACATCCTTTGTCTCCATGGAGCTAGCTCCCACCGCTGCCAAATCTGAACATCTGAGTCAGAGATTAAATAAAAATAACATTAAGGCTAAAAAAAAATGTGATCTCAATACTAAAACTTGTCGATTTAATGCTAGTGTTTGCTGTGTGCCTTACATCCTACGGCTTATATTGTTTTTTTTTTTTTTTTTTTTTTTTTTTTTTTTTTTTTTTAAAGAAAGTAGTGATTCCGACTTTTCTTTTTTCCAAAATACTTTGCAGATATTTGATACATGTTCAGGGCTCAGGATCTCTTTGTTATCAATGGAAAAGTTGGCCTCGGTGTAACCTGCCTTTTGCACAATGTCTGCTGGAATTGGGACCAGCACACTGCCCCGTCTTACCCCCACTACCTCTAACCAAAGTCTTGGGAGGTGTGATTTAATATTTAGATAGATAGATGGACAGACAGTCCCACTGATTAATGTCAGTGACTAATGCTGCTGGTTAAAAAATAAAGTTTTAATTTCAAAGCCTCTTGTGAAAAAAAAAGAAAAATGTAAAGTATCACTATTTGCTCTGTATATCCTACATTTTTAAGACTTCTGCTTTTCACCCTGGTAACAGTGTTGGGCAAGTTAATTCAAATATGTACATGTTTCATATCAATAACCACTCTTTTACAATATTATGATCTAAGTAAAGCAATAAGTTACTGGTTACTTTTTAATTACTTTCATTAAAAACTGAAAAATTAAGTTATCCATTAAATGAAACATGACTTTCACTTGTGCTCTTTCAAAGGTCAGATTAGTAAGACAAATATTAACATTTATTAGTGCGGCTTCAGCCTTGGGTTGTTTTTTTGAAACTAACATTTCATGTTACCCGCATTAGGAACTGTAGTAATATTACCAAAGTATCATATAAGGTTCTCGGGAAATAACCAAAAAGCTCCAATTCAATTCAGTTTATCTTTATAGCGCCAATTCACAACATGTCATCTCAAGGCACTTTACAGTTTATCAGATCATACAGTCAAATTGATTTAAAGTTTTCTATCTAAGGAAAACCAGCTGATTGCATCGACTCATTGACTCTTCAGCAATCCCTCACACTAAGCATGCTTGTAGCGACAGTGGAGATGAAAAACTCCCTTTTAACAGGAAGAAACCTAAAGCAGAACCAGGCTCAGTGTGAGCGGCCATCTGCTGAGGCCGACTGGGGTCCAATGAGCTCTAGGTCCCGTCATCTACAGTTTAGGTTTAATTTCATTTTCATGTTGTTTTCTTTAGAAACTCCTCTGAACTTGTTTGACTGAATCCTTCTAATATTGAATGAAAAATATCAGAATATGATAAATGTGTTTTTAATATGCTTACTATATGTAATGAGAATACATTTTAGTTTCTTCTTAATCAAATAAATAACAGTCTGTCAAGAGCTCAGAGGTTTGGACCCAGAATTCAGACGAGACAGACAGTGAAGCTTTAAATGAGTTTATTGAACAAGCTGCTTGCGGCTGCTCATCAGCTGGCACGGGTTCACTGGATACGCTGCGGGGATATGGACTCAGATAAATATTTCTGAAGCTCAATCGGGGAATTATAATGAGCTGAAAGTCACCAACCTGGCAAAGTTCAGTCTGAGCTCAGAAGGAGGATTGAGGTCCGGAGGAGCTGAGCTCCGCAGCGTGAAACTGAGCCTGAACCAGAGATCCAGAAGGGAAGAGGAGCAGCGACCAGCAGCAGCCAGAGCACACAGAGAAAACGAGGGATCCAGGAGGGATAATCCAAGCCGTGTTCAGAAGACGGGTCCAAGGTCGGCAACAGGTAGAATCCAGAGAAACAGAACAGGCAAACAGAGCAGAGCAGGGGCGGCCAAAACTCAGAAGTCCGGGGGCAGAAACAGGTCAATATCGGGCAGAACACACACAGAGAAACGCTAGAACTAGACTCGCTGAAAGCTTGAATAATCTGGCACCATGGGCTGGGAATTGGTGGAATAAATAGGAAAGGAAACAGGTGGATCTGATAAGAGATAATTAGGCCGGGGAGGAGCAAAACAGATAAGAGGAAAAAGAGTAAAACCCAGCCTATGGTGCCAAGATCATGAAATTAACAATAAGAAAACTATTTTTTTTAAGGAAAAGACAAAAACACTTTTCAGTCTCCAGATCTCTACTGTACCATAGACTTACTTAACACTGACCTAATCCATGCAGGCCCCCTCAACGTCAACTGCTCTCTCAGTCCCAAGCTTCTCCCTCAATCCCATTAATAACCTTATTACATTCACCTGATTAATGAATTAAAGGATATATCAGTGTAAGCACATTAACAGGGACACTGTGCCATAATGTTCACCAGCAGCTACAGCAAAGAGCAAAAGCAAACTAACATAAGGTCAAAACACAGCTGAGGGATGGCATAGAACAAACTGCCTGAACCTACATAGCTTAAATCAGCATTGAACTGAATCAAATTCACCCTCATTATAAACCATCTTCGACACTAAGTGAATGTGATTCTCATGAGACTTTGTGTTAATCTACTGAATGGAGTATTCCCAAATAACTCAAAGGTGTCAATGTATGTTTTGTCTAGAAGCATTAAGACACCTGATTATTAAAATAAGGAAGTAGTTCATGAAGAGGAACAGAAAAACACTTGAATGGACAGATTGACTTTCTAGTCCAAATTATGTGTACTGCTGTGACCTGCAATGCACCTGCAGCCACAGCTATGTAGAATAATCTGCAGAGATGGACAAGGGGACCAATCTATAGCCAACTAGCTCCAAAGAAATCTGTAAATAAAACATGATGTAAGGTTTCAGTTAAACCAATGGTCTGACCTGTAGTTTAAAGAAAATGTCTATTTGATTTATGGAACAAGCTCCAAGGTCAACATCGGACTATCCAAAGTTCTTCATCCAGCTTAATATAAACACACAAAAAACCAATGAATCCAGAATGTTTCATTATGCTAGGTCAGGGTATCATCTATTTTCTGACCTTAAAACCCCTCTGGTATCTGCAAACTTTAAATAGAACATCTTTGAGGGGAAATGACAAAAATCTATTAAATCTAAATCAATGATTTATCAATTAATAGAACTGCTTAATAAAAATAAATGAAATATTTTACTGTTGTTTTCTTTAGCCTTCAAAGTTGACTATTTCTGTAAAATTCATATTTTCTTTGATTTCTTTATTTAAAAAGTATTATTATTAGAATTGTAATGAGCCAATCCACAAACCCCCACTGAATTATCTCAAAATTGCTATTCTGATATTCTGTCAGTAGAGACCGGACTCATCATCGCATCCACTTTTTTTAGATGCCTTCAGTCAAAGCGTCTGAAGAGAGCTTCCTCTGAAAAATTAACTTTCTTCCAACCCTCACTGTTATTGTACTACATTTTATCTGTCCTTGAAAATGAGCATGCATTTTAAAGGTTCTACCTTCTGTTATTCTTAAGAGAACTCACCACAATCGGATGCCTGATCATTTAATTGAATCCCTTTTTTGGATTCAACGGACCTTTTTAGGACAAGGTATACTTTCCTAGGCACCAAGGAACATATTTAGTTTCACCGAAACAGATTGTCTTTCCTTGAAGTTCTACATTTGTCCATAAATGGTTGAAGTGTGAGCCATCTTACCAACAGTATTGTCTATGAAGCCCGTTGGTGCAAAGCAATGATAACAGCACATTCCCCTGTGAATAATCATGGTTGACACAGGAAGACTTCTACCATCAGTCCCATTTAAATCCTAAACTCTTTTCTTCTCATTTATTCAGAATCAGAGAAACGTCCTCTCTTCTCTGTCATCATTAGCACTCTTCCATGAGCCGATAATAAGGTTATTAAAAATATTCTAGCATGCTAAGTAGTGCAAGGGCTGAATGCTGTGCATTTTTTTATGATCAATTTATATCATATATATCATTTATATCAATCTTTTAGACGGCTGTGTAATCTTTTAGATCACAGTTAATCATAAGTGTTAAATCCGGTTTATAAGAAAAGTAAAAAAAAAAAACTGTGAGATTCATAGCTCTGTTGAAATCTTTGCCCATGGCTGCATATCAGCTTCTGGTACTTGTTTTTTGCTTCTATGCCTTCCTTCTATATTGCTGTTGATGTTTCTTCAATTAAGTTTTTTGTTGTTTTAATTCCCATTTAACTTTGGTAAGGAGTGATCTCATTATGCTTTTAGGCCTAGAATCTGATATTAATTTACCTTCTAACGTTCTAGTATTTGAAATTGTGATACTGGAAAGTACTTTTAAGTCTAAGTTTTAGGGTATTGGTTGTGCATCTTTCTACCATCTGCAGGCAATTTTAAGACAGCATTTTTAAAGGTAAATTACAAAACAATGTGTTTCTCTCTTTGATTTATAAAGACTCAGAAAAGAGTAACTGATGAGGCATCAATGGCAAAAAAGCAGCTGTTTAAGTATCACTGAATTAGAGGCTAAATCCAAAAAGGCAGGAAAATCTTTATGTACTTGTTTTCTCTTAAAACACCAGATTTACCAATTCTCTCATATATAATTCAATATTAATGCATAAAAACACACCTTTGGGGGCTAAAAAGTTTTCTATGGCGCCTTTCATATTTTTTTATTTTTAGCAATTTCAAGAGAGTTAATTATGTTGTTAATTAAAGTCAAGTTTTAACTGTGCGGAAATTGATACCACATTTTTGTTGGTTATATTATTCATTAGAAGATGATAAAATGATGCCTACATTTTGGAAAAAATTTATTATCATTTGCAATGCATGGTTTGTTTACTTTTTTTTTTTCATACCTTCATGTTGATATAGGACTTCTTGATATATATATTTACAAAAGGGTAATTGTAACAGCATTTATACCTGATATTACTTTAAGTAACACATTTATGGTAAATGCTGAAAAAACAGGCTGTGTAAATCAGAAACTTCTCTAAAACAAACAACACTCTAATTATATATATACAGACATATTTGCAAGCTTTGCTATCCTGCATGCTTTCCAAGGCTTGAACAATTTAATTGGAAAAGCAAATACAAAAAAGTCCAAACCTGGTTGCACATGCATGTATCCTCACACACATGCAACCAGTTTTTGATTCAATCCACTATTTAGAGAAAATTGACATAAATTACAGAGAATCTGGCTAACAATAAATGTAGTGCAGCCTTCTTTGTGGGCTTTCCTGAAATTCTGCTCATTTGCATTAAAAGTAAAATAATTATGTATGTTTGCTTATTTGCATCCTTTTGCTAAAATTACAGATCACAGAGAGATTACAAAAAATGATCACAATTATCTTATACTGGGAAGTTAAATAAATAAAAAGAAAGATAATCCATGAGCTGAATGTTGTGTATGGCTTCAAAATACCTTCATTGATTAGAACAAAAAGCTAAATGGCAACATAAAGAGAAATCGGTTAATTATGTACAAACACCTAAATACATTTTAAGGTTGTCAGTGAACCCAAATACAGTGATTTTAGGAGTATGAAAGGAAGCTAGAGCAATCCTTACAAAACACAGGACCTTCTTGGTGTGCATCTTTATCACCCTAATACAGGTACCTTTGTTCTGACCACAGGGTGATTTCTTCTAATCATATTTTGCTTTCTTATGCAAGCTCATGCACTCTCTACTGTCCTTTAATGAGTTAGAAATATCTTCAAACCTGGAAAGAAAATGCTAATTACCAGCTTGCATAAGCCTTCTGTTGCACCTTACCAGCAATCATATTGCTCAATCCAAGACTGGAAGGTTGAAATGTTCCTCAGAGACATTTAAGGGTTATCATAGCTGTTTCTGTCTTAGGTTTATTTTACAACACCATTATTACACAAACACACAAGACAACATTTGAACCCATGGGAGATATGCTGAATTTACGGTTATTTGTTATAAATGCCACAATATATTTTAATCTCAGTTATTTCATGATATTCCAAAATTTGAATCACCTTCTCAGTTTTTGCACATATGGACATATTTTATGCAATTTGCCTTCACAGGACTCCCTGAAGAAAACTATATAATCGCTATAAATTTTTCTTGTAAACCAAATTAAACAGACTTCATCTAATAACTTCCAGCAGAAGCCACTGCGAAAAGAATGTGTTTTTGTGTCACCCCACAAAAAAGAGAAAAGCATTTTTAGCTTGTATTAAAACAAAAAAAGAGTTGTCTTAGTGTGAAAATGACAATGATGCTAAATCTTGGATTTTGTTGTGAGACACGCAAATTTCGACCCTTAAGTTAAGCACACTGCTGTGAAATGTATTTTCTAGATGGAGAATGAAAGCAACTAAATACAAATGTTGAGCTCCCCAGAGGCTTGTGTCATCGTGTCAGAGATACTGCTATTAAATGCAGTATTAGCTACAAATAAATGCCTTCTTTTTTAAGGCAATTAAACAAACTGTCACAGCGTTATATTTTTTTTTATATGTGTACCTACCAGTGAAGAAAGTTTAAAATCAACAACAACCATAAAAAAACATCTTCTGTCTGAAATGTTACATTTAAAACGTGAAAAGCATCTCACAAAACTTAAAGCCATAAGAAGAAAAGAAAACAGAAAGCACTATGGTTTTGGTCTATAAAGTTTTATTTGCTTCTAATTTTGAATCTTGAAGAAGTCGTTTTACAGTTTACAGAGACAAATGGTTCAATTTAATCCTATTTGATAAAATTTATTTAAATCACAAAAGTCCTATTGACATATAAGTCGTATGTAATCCAGTTAGAATGCATTTCCAACCAATCAAATTCAGCAAGTCTTAAAGTGGCAGGCATTAAAAACAGAATAGATTTTTGTTATAACTTTTATGCAATCCCCCAATCGCACAAGGCAGTAATGTTATAAATAATTGACTCAATTTTAGAAGACCAGTTAAACTGCATTTCTAGTTGTCAACTAGTTGCAGCATGAAATTGATGGCTGAAACAATATAGATTCATCATATTAGTTTATACTTTTTTAGATATAAACCATGCTTAATAGTAATGCAAAATAATACTGAATAATATTCACTCATTCAGGTTTGTACGATTAAACTTCCAGTGTGCAAGCAGGTGGGAGGGGGAATTGGGAGATTGTCTCAGTGTTTAAGTGTGAAAATTGTGTGGGATACACATAGTCATTGTTTTCTGCTACTCAGCCGTCTATCTGGATGATTGCAGAAGCTCTCTCCACAACAAAACACATAAAATGGTTTACAAAAAGTTGGAATTATTTTTAGTACTTCCATCTCTCTGCCGTCATGGCACTGTCATGCAAACTAATTGCACATTTTATTCTATAATATAATAGAGTGATATATAGCCTACTCGGCAAAATAATATATCCCCAGCAAAACTGATTAGAGTAGTCTTTGTTGTATCTGACTCTCTTAAATGGTAATGCAGTTTTAAGGCATTACTAGTGGTGGAGTAGTGGTAGATTACCAAATATTTACTGTGGTGGGTGTAAAAACTAACTGGCTGGACAATAGTTACTTTGTGGGTCAAGTAGATGTAGATCTAGAAATATGTGGATCTTGTGTTAAACAATCAGTAGCAGAACAGGAGCAACATAACTACTGTAAACTACAGCTACTAATAATCTAAATCAACCATAGAAAGTCTGTTTGATTGTGAAGGTTTTCTGGGACAAAATGGATGTGCTCTCTTTCATCCTTCTTGCATGAGAACTGACTCAGAGCTCATCTGCTTAACCGTTACTTTCCCAGACAGAGTCACCTATGGAGCTGGTTTATAGTTACCTTTCAAAACATAGAAAGTATTTATAGATCATTGCTTTTATGTTTATATTGGGTGTCTGGTTCTCTCTTCTTCAACACTCACAGTGAGTCAGGTTCTGCTCAAGAATTTTTCTGTTTAAAGGGAATTGTTCCTCTCCACTGTAGCTGCATGCATGCCTGATATGAGGGATTGCCATGAAGTCAACTACACAATGAAAACAAATATCTGCCAACACATGCTGATCAAAGAGGTACTGATCCTGCAAATTAATTTACTCTTGCAGTCAGCTTGTTTTTCTAAGATAGAAAACTTTCTACAAATCTCTCTGTTCTGATGCAATTGTTTCTTAAATTTGCCTTGAAATGAAGTGTAATCAACCTGTACTATATAAATAAACTTAATTGAATTTATTTAATCAAATTAAATTGAAACAAAAAGCTGGCCTTGCAACCAGCTGCTTCAGTCTTCATTGATTACTGTTTGCAAGAAGCTAGTTTATAAAAATAACAAAGTCTGTACTTTTCTTTAGGTGACTTATTTAAATAAAAACCTTCTCAAAATGTCTTTTTAGGGTTTTTCAGAGAGCAGAAAACCTTTCTTTCATGGGCTTGCCTAATTTAAGTCAAAATGAATTGATTTGATATGGAATCCCCTGCAGCTAAACAAACACTTTGACACAAAATGAATTTTTCATTTGCTTGAATTGAAAATGGGTCTCGTAATTTCAGAAACCAGTACACTACTAATTGGTCTTGCACAAAGTAAAAAAAACAACACAAACTTCCAAAACTGGTCGCATTGAATGGATTATTTTAGTTTAGAGTAACAGTACAGAGGCCTTGTCTCTGTTTTTATTTTTTATCTGAAATCCTATCAAATACACTTTTCTATTTCTATGATGACACTCACCACTTTTCTCCTGGCCTCAAATCAACCTTTGTGAAAGGTTCACACTTCCTTTGTTTGACCGTGAACCTGAGAGCACAGAGGCAGTAAAGTTTCAAAACCTGCCAACATTTTACACAGAAAAGGGCTCAGAAGGTCATGCACCTCCATGTAACCATCCTGGTTCAGCAACCCAGTGGAAGGACATGTGTGACAGTACATGTCTGCACCTTGGTCGGTGAGCAGCAGGATGGAGATGCCCTCCATTCTGGGTGCAACTCTTTGCTGCCAGCTGAGAAGATAGGACACCTTTTTGAAACGTCTATGCTCAGCACCCCTGAGACCTGGGCTTGTAAATCTTTTGCCAGAAGCAGTGAAAACCCACATTCAGCAGAAGAGGCTTTCATAACCCATAATGCTTCAATATTTATCTATGTATAAACTGAAACGGGGCTTTTCTCCATTTCTTTAATCTTTGACACCTTCTTAGAGTTTGTTATTTTAAACACAAAGAATTCCAAGAACTGATTAATTCTGGTGTTATCTACCATTTTTAATACACCTAAAAGTAAAGAGATATTTACTTTGAATTGTGGTTTACTTTTTGGTGCTTATAGCAATTTAGGGCAGTCTTGTAGCTTTAAGCCTGACTGAATGGCAAGGGGGAATCCAATGGCAGACAGGGAAGACCAAGGAGGACTAGTAAGTTGAGAAACGTAATAAAAACACTAATCTAACGGCAAAATATAGGTAACAAAACAGCCGTGACCGAGAAAAAACACTCCTAACCATAAAACCAGTATTCACCTATGAAAGGTGACAGAAAACTGACGGATATTTAGATGACAAGACAAAGGAGAGGTTGGTAGCAAGTGAACTCAATTATATGAATGTGATAGGCATAAACTGCTGGAAGAAACTGTCTGATTACATAGGTGAGGAAATAAAAACAAAATATTATCTAACCAAAAGAATCCTCAGGAATAAACGATATAGCAAGTGACAAGAGTTAACTAAATGATTCTGAAAAGAAATTAACCAATATGGCAAAACTATAATGCCAAAAATAACAGGGTATAGCAAGACAAAAAGCAATTTTTTTCAAGACATAAAACTTAACTAAGAAGAGCTCCAAACAAAGATTATTTGCTCAAAAAGTAAACAAAAAACATATATATATGTAAAGAACCCTAAATCATGACATGTAGACTGTACAAAAATAGAACTCCAGAAAGACAGGGCCCTAAAAGGCAGACAGTAGCGTTGCTACATGTCATTAACATAAATGTCAACCACATTACTGCAAGACTGGAATTGAGAGATTACTTAAATGCACTTTTATTTACCTTTGGGTTCCTTTATGTATTTTTGAGTTGAATTGAAATAATTAGACCTGAAAGAAAAATACTTCCAAGAAGACACTGCCTGGAAGTTCTGGGAGGGGGGGAGCTAAGCAGCCTGTTGGAAGTGATTGACAGCAGCACACTGGCACTTACGGTGAAACAAACATGGTGACCAGAGCAAGCACAATAATAAAAAACAATAACTTTGTCTTTTAATGAGGCTAACAATTTCTCTCCTCCTTCCCCACAAGACATGGTTTGAGCCACTGCCTCATAAATTTGGTGTGGCTCTCCTCCCACATTTTGGGGTTCTTCTGGAAAAATTAACGAATATCCAAAACAAACGCTTTTGATAACCAAAAAACTATCATTTTAATGGTTTGCGACCAACTGACCCAAAATTTATGTCAAATGGTCATTTTAGAAGATGGAGACATTTTTGCCCAATTTTGGTGCATTTTAGTTTTTTTCTTTTTTATAATTTTCTGTTCAAAATTAGCATTATTTTGGCTTTTAGGTCACGTCTAAGACTGGTACAAAACCAATGTTGAATCATTAAATTAGACTGGACAGATGTTGCAGTCTTTTTTTATCCAATTTTAATGTTTTTATGATCTTTCATGGACTGTCATTTTATTTATGACCTAAGCGAACCACCATGTGTAGGAGGAACAAGTCAGCGGAGAGCAGCTGCCCAGGATAGAGCTGCTGATATCAGTTTTCCTTGATTAAGACAAGACCCTGAACCCTGGCTAAAGCCAATAGCAAAGATCAGATGCAGTAACCCATATTGAATTATTTTTATAATTAACACTTGATAGAGTTTCTTCCAGAATCTGTGGACCCCAGAGTTGTGGTTTAGATTGCCACCAAAGGGTTGATGGTTGGAATCTGGACTCAATTCGTCTTAGTCGTTGTGTCCTAGGACATGGAACTTGCATTGCTTTAAGATAGTGGTCAGAGAGCCATATGGAAGCCTCAGCCAAACTTGTTTGCAAAGGCAGCTCTAAATAGGTAGGCCTTTAACCCTCTGAGTTACAGGAATTTAGTGTTTCAGGTGTTTTGCAGTTTTGGGGAGTTTGTTTCAGAGTAAAAATTAAAGCTGCTTTTTCCATGTTTGGTTCTAGGGATACAAAGCATCCTGAAATCAGAGGACCTAAGTTTTCTGGATGGTCTTTATATAGGGTGGTAGTCAGCTTTAATGTATTGTGGTGCTAAACCATTCAGCGATTTATAAAATAACAGAAGAATTTTAAAGTCTTTTCTCAGAGCTACTCTGTGTAAGAACTTTAAAACCAGAGTGACATGTTCTTTTTTTTTTTGTTGTCATGATTTTATCAAGATCTCGGACCAACATGCAGAGAAATCAATACAGAGAGACCAGAGAAAAAGTTTAACAGGTTTATTGAGAAGCTTGTGGAGATTCCAGTGTTGCTCTGAACACTGCTCAACCGGAACTGAAAGGTGAGGGGAAGACACTGCGGTTAGTTCAGGTTCAGTGGGAAAATTGATTCTCGAACTTGAAGAGGAGAAATGGTTTACAGACTCATGTTTCCAGAAAAGTGGTTGACTCCAGTCGGTGTGGGGTGTTCCAGTGTTTGTCTTATTCGGTGGAGGGCGGACATGGTTTACCCAGAATGTGGTTGTTTGTCGGAGACTGCCACTCAGATTTCCTGCTGTACTTGAATGGACTGTGGTGCAGATGAATCCTTTGCTCAGTGTGAAACTCAAACCACCCCTTGGAGGAAAGTGGATGCAAACCTACAGTTTGAACCCCCAGCTCAGTTTGAGGCTCAGTTGATCCTTCCATGGAGAGAAGGTCCGAAACGTCCAGTTTGCAGGATAACTTCCTGCCGAGAGGCAAAGACAAAAATAGCAAGATTAAAACTCAGGTTGACAAAAACTCAGTTTGACTCAGCAAAACTCAGCTTGTCTAGAGTACCCAAAACTGGCAAACACTCTGGCGTCGAGGTAGTGGCAGTCAGCAGCTTAAGAGAACTCCATTAATGAGGTAACCCTTTGCAGGTGTGTGAGGAGGTGAATCAGGACCAGGCGCCGCCTGGTGGAGGAAGGAAGACAAACACACAAAACACAAACCACACAGACAGGAGTTCTAACATTAGTCTTGGTGAGAACATGAGCAGCAGCATTTTGGTTTATCAGCTGTCTGATTGATATTGATAATAATGTAATATAGAGCCATACATAAAATCAGCTGAAGATCAAGGGCACAGTTTTTACAGCAAAAAATTCAGCATTGACATAAAATTACATTTTGAGAGGCCTGTTATAAGTCTAAACTTCACAAGCTCACCCCAGTATGACCTGACTAAAACTTTTCTTTAAAGAAAAAGTGTTTTAAAAACCTGAGTGATGTAATTACCAGTTATTTCAAATGCTTGATGGGAGTTATTGCTGGCCAGTGTAGGGCAAGGACATTTGGGTGCAAACACTTTTTTCACATTGAGAAAAAATATTTTCAATAGCTTTTTCTTTCTTTATAAATTTAATCGCAATTTGAAAACCTATTTCTTTATGTACTGTGGTTACCTTTATCTGATGAAAGGTGTTTGATTATCTAGAACCATTAAACACAAAACAGCAGCAATCTCTAAGGGCACACAATAACCACTTAGACCTCCTTGTTTTTTTAGGCCATCAGGAGTAAAAGTATCTACAAAAATGTGACACTGCAAAATAAAAACACACAAAATTCAATAATATTGATTTTTGTTTTTTACTTTCTATTTACAGATGTCTATATTCCAAGTGTGTCCTGTAAAAGAGAGACACGTAATTTAAACAACATCTTAAAGCAAACTAGAATTAGTGATATTTTTATTAGACTACACAGACATAAAAACAGGATTGACTTTCCAGAATAGATTAAAAATAAAGCCAGTCACTCCCCTAAGCCCATTCCTGCTTACACCTTGGGCCCAATTAGAGGGGTTGTAGTGACAAGTCTAACATTATTGGCTCGGCAGGCCAATGAGATCTGGACTTTTGTTTATCTCTCATTTCACTTGTAGAAACCGCATTAGAATTCTTCTTTGCCACGCTATTAATAAGTGCCAAAATAGCGTAAGCTGCGTGGCCAATACATGTTCAATTAGGATTACCCAGAGACACAATTCATTGGGAGTGTGGAGTTCAAGACTTCACGAAGCTTGTCAAACTGCATAAACTTCCATGCAGCTTTAAAGGCTTCGGATATGCAATTAACTGAAGCAACAGCGAGGACAATAATGCACCTACCCCAGCCACCCCCGCCCCAAAGCCTTCCCATTATTTTAACAAGCCCAACAGCGTATTGTATGTTAATAGATTTCCTTCCAAGCCTCTAGAGCTCGCCTGGCCTGTTGTCAGTTGTGTTGATTAACAACAGCACAATTAGAATTCCAGGGCCTTGTTTTGCATTAGAATGCCTGATGTGAAGCTCAATGCACCTGCATGGTCGTCTAGGTGTCATCTATATCATCTACCTGGCTGTTTTATCTTTAGCGAGCATCTTTATGTGACCTTCAATAAGTGTCATACTAAACCTTTTGTTGTGTTAATGTGAGACGTGATTAAATCTCAAACAGAGTCCTTGGCAAATGCATAGAGAATTTCAACAAGCCTTGCTGTAACACTGCATGCTCCAAGAATAGTTTGATCTTTTTAAGTTTGGCCTTAATCATATCATGAGGATTTGAAAATAACACAAAGTTATTATTATTGTTTTGCAGAACACAAATAATAATAATTGCTGGTAGTATTTTTAGACTAATGACATATTTATACAAACTGACAGCTTAAGTTGCATGAGACGTATCATCATTTGAGGTGCATTTTGGTACTTTCCCATTTGTATGTGTACAAAAAAGAAAAATAAATGCATATGGAAGACACATGAAGAGAGCATTAAGCAACAAACAGTACCACTCACTTCTAAAATATTAATTCTGAATATACACTCCTACTGCTTATACAGCACTTAACAATAATCAGGGCATTCTCAGTCAGTTGCAAACATACCTGTGAACTAGCAGATCCAGCCTATTTCTATTGAAAATGATAAATTAACAAGACATTTTTAAAGATAACCAACAAATTGCATCAGTAATATGCACAGATTAGGCATAATATAACCACCAAAATGCACTATAAGTTACACTGACAAGGTTGTGGAAAGTTTGACTGGTGGGGTAGCATATATCAAAAGTTATTCAAGAAGGAAACAGTAGGGAACCAGCAACAGGGTGATGAAGTGGCAAAGCTTCTTTATGGGTGTTAAAGTCCTGGAGGGAATAATGGCTTGTGTGGTCCGATCCATCTTTTTTATTTAAAGTTCTAAGAAGTTAATGTTAGTTGTGGCTGAAACGTGTCAGAGTAAACAGTGAATCGCAGTTTACTGCCTATGGGTTGATAAACCACTAATCAATCAGGATGCTCATGCAAATTCTCTGTTGAAAACATCAAAAATTTGCATGTGAGCATCAGAACTAAATGAGCAAGTAAAGAAAGAAAGTAACTTAGTCTCAGCAATTATAATTTCTTTCACACCACTTCTTGGATGAATTTACTTGGTAAACACATGGTACCAGACTGCAATATAGGAACAAAGAAAAGGGACTGTGATTCATAAAGCTCACTTGCTTTGTGCAGTTTAAAACTAGCTTCAGCTATTCACATAAATCGCTTCACAAAGTATCGTGTTTCAGTGAAATAATGCATCCTGTCAAAAAGGAAAAATGGGTGCGGGAACAGTTTTAGAAAACAAAGGTTCTAAATTTGTTGCTAACCGGCCCTTCATTTCCCAAGTTTTGCATTCAGTTGATCTCCTAAGCAACATGCTGGACAGATGTTTCTGTTCCACACTTGTTGGCTTATAGGGAGAATAATATCGCATCCTATCACAACAAATCAAAATCTATCATATATCAAATCACATCATATCACAGAGCAGCTCAGGACTTACTATTAAATGAAAACAATTTTTTTTTTCAGTGTGTAAGATATTGTAAATTCTGTAATATCTCTTAATATAAAAAATGTATTTCTTGTTGTCATGATTTTATCTAAGGCTCGGACCCACATGCAGTGAAGCCAAACAGAGAGACACAGAGTAAAAGTTCAACGGGTTTTATTGAAGAGTATTTTGAGTTCGGTGCAGAGTTCCTCTGAACTCTGCTCGGCCTGGAACTGGAAGACGAGGGGAAGACAGACTGTTAGATTCAAGTTCAGTGGGAAATTGGAGTTGTTAATCTTGAAGGAGAGGATTTGTTGCCACTCACGTTTCCAGAGAAGAAGAGACACTTAGACTCCAGTCTGTGTGATGGTCTTCCAGAGATTGTTTGATTCGGTGGAGGGCGGAACAGGGTTTACCCAGAACTCGGACGGAGAGGAATGACGCAGCCGCTGGTTGCAACTCAGTTTTCCTGTGGTACTTGAACGGGTCGTGGTGAAGATGACTTCCTTACCCATAGAGTGATCTCAGTGTTCTCAAAGGTGGCTGGGTCCAAACTTCCTGTTTGGAATCCGTCGCTCAGTGTAAGACTCAGTTGATCCCACTTGGAAGAAGGCGGTCCGGAAAGGTCCAGTTTGCAGGAAGGCTTCCTGCTGAAAGGCAAAGAACAAACAAGTTGAATCTCAGGGAGAAACAAGCGCTCAGTAAAACTCTATGTGATCTCAGCTTGGCTAGAGTACAAAAAACCAAAAAGCAAAAAACCAAAATAGACTCAGAATAAACAAGGCTTGGCTAGAATACCCCAAACTGGCAAACACTCTGGCGTCGAAGTAGTGGCAACCAACAGCTTAAGAGCAGTCCGGTGATGAGGTAACCGTTTGCAGGTGTGTGAGGAGGCGAACCGGAGCGAGGCGCCTCCTGGTGGTGGAAGGGAGAACACAAAAGACAAGACAAACAGACAAACACAAAACTGGGATCCTGATGCTTGTCATTATAACATGGGTTTTATTTAATAGATTTTACTGCATTAGAAGGTTTGAGAGTCTGTGACAGCCAGTAAGCAACTAAAATGTAAATATTGCATGATAAAGTCAAGGTCTTGAAAGTTTTATATGTTTACATATTCCTCACTGAGTTTAGGTTGGTAAACCATACACATCCTTTTTCACTTCTTTCATTGCTTTTTTTTCATAATTCAGTTCTTTAAATAGATTTTTTTGCATTAAAATTTTTTTTTCTTTTAAGCTAAATGACAAGGGTATTGCCCTTTTATTTTTTTTTACCAGCAGTAGTTTTAACATCTTTTTTTAATTCCCCCTGACATATTAAATGAAACCGAGAAAGGTTACATTTTACTAGTGAATGAAATAAAAAAGCGTACTTTGACAAAAATATGAAAATGATCCATTTTGGCATTCTTTCCAATCCTAAAATGTAACTAGCTTCTACATTTCTGCCCATGGGAGAGATTATTCAGGCCACTTCAGCAGCATCCTTACACTTACAAATAACTCAATTGCTTCGATTTTCCTTTTACTCCAACATGGTTGTAAAACCTAAAGTTGCTGCATGAACATGGGAGTGTTCAAATAAAACCCCACTGTGAATGTGATGAAGACATTAGCCGCTGTTAGTCGTAATTCAACGGCTGCTGCCTCTACCCCAACTCCTCCGCAGACATCCCACACAGTTATCAGGCTCTATGAATAATCTATTCAGAGCACTCCACCAGTGTGATAATATGTTGGAGGGACCTGCCAGTTAATGATACACTTGTGATTCTGTGCATAAAAGGTTTACAGACACTAAAAAGAACACCATTTGGTTTTATCATTTTTTATATTTTTACATGACTGCTCACTATCCCTCTTGCACTTAATTATGACAACATTAGACATTGTTTTGCACTTTTTGGACATTTAGGAAAAAGTATAAAAGGATCAACAACATTTAAATATTGGAAATACAGTCTTCTATGCATTGCAATAAAGGTGTTCACAAGAATAAAAAGTTAGACAGAAAGAGAGACAGGTAAGTGAATCATTGGGCAACAGGGTTCTTCTCTAATTTTTTGTGGGAAAGCAAAGTAGAGGGATTTTCTGTCTTATGTCATTGTCTAATAGGGATATAGGATAGGATACAAGTTGGCCTTTATTTACCAAAGATTTGCATGTATAAAACTATGGCTGTCAATGTAAAGTGTTTAGATTAATCAGTGATACTGAAAATCTCTCTCTTTGGATTCCCAATGCTTCTATCACCTGGTTAACTTTTCTTTAGCGTGGTTCCTCCACTATAAAAGCATTTTAAAAATAAAGGTGTGACCATTATCTTGATAAACTAACTACACTGAGGATATTTTGAGGCTTATTTCTCTAATAAACACAACTTTTATGTTAAAATAAAGAACAGGTAATGAATGACTGCCCGGTATTTCAGCAGCAGTTGTCAGGGTTCTGCCATTTGTTTAGGTTTCTTTTTTAAGTTTTTTGTTTCACTGTAATTTTTTGTCTTTGTAGTTGTTTTTTGGCAGTGTACTGTTTTTGTGTTGCTCTCTGTTGCTACCTCATGCCCGTCTCCCCTAGCTCTCTTCTAGTTACTTCTATCCACAGCTGCTTCATGTCAGCTGATTAGCTCATTATTTTTTCTTTTTCCTATATATACACCTCCTGTGCAGTTCCTCATTGCTGGTTTGTAGTCATTGCTTTGCTCCATGTGTATGATTTCCCCTAAAATCTCCTGATTTTTATTTTCCTGTAATTGTCCTTGGAGTTTTTTGCTTCATTTGCCTACTTCTGTTGTTAAATCTGCGAGAACTCATCCCTAGATTTGGATCCTCAATAAATTTCCACCCTACCTGAAAGCAGTTACCCAGAGATCCCACTAAACAGCCCACATTGGCCTCCCACAAAGACCCAGAGTTCTGCTGCTTTGAGATAGATTTAAAGGTAAGCTATTCTTGATACACTGACTAAACCGATTAAGTTTTTAGCACCTTTTCACAAAAATAACATCTTAAAACATATTTTATGACAAGCCTAATGTATGAAAACAATTTGTGCTCGCATCATGATCAGTTACTGCCAGCACTGGTGGAATAAAGCACTGCAGCTTTGCCCAATCTGTAAAGGTCATAAAGACTAGGGCTTGTTTCACAACCACTGAACAACAAAACACACAGTGATTGATCGGTAACACTAAATAATGCCTGACTAAAATCTAGTCATCAAAGAACAAAACAACTCATTCTACTACAGTATAATGACCAAAAATGGTAAATGGCCTGTACTTATGTAGCACTTTTTCAAGTCAGGAAACTTGACCTAAGTGCTTTAGATTAAATTCACCCATTCACTCACACACTGATAGAAGCTAGGCTGCTGTACACTGGTGCCACCAGGCCCTCTGATCACCATCAGTAAGTGAAGTGTCTTGCCCAAGTACACAACGACACTGAAAGCCAGAGCCAGGGCAGATCAACCATTTGATTTCGGGGGAAACTCATACATCCAATGCCACTGTTGAACCCTAAAAAAAAGGACCTTTAATGACTAAAGAAATGTTTGAAACAAAAGCAGTCTAAAGTTCCTTTACAATAATTATAAATCATAGGCAATGGTTTTCTCACACTCTGCTAAACTACCAGAAATCCCTTTATTCCTTACCACTGCAGTAGATGCACAAATTTAGTGTGTCAGTATATATAAATATCTTGGTGTTATTCTAGATAATGATCTTTCTTTTAAAAATCACATATCAAATCTATAACGAACATTGAAAATTAAGTTTGTGTTTCTCACTCAAAGCTAGAAGTAAATTGGTAGCAGCAACATTCCTGCCACTTCTGGATTATGGAGATGTTTTATATATGAATGCTTCAACCAAATGTCTGAAATCATTTAATACTGTTTATCATTGTGCTTTAAGGTTTATAACTGATAGTAGTCGTTTGATACATCATTGTGATTTGTATGCAAAAGCTGATTGGCCTCCTTTAAGTGTTCGGAGAAACAATCATTGGATGATCCTAATATATAAATCTGTTGGACTAACACCAACTTACTTAAGCTCTCTTTTGCATAGATCTAGTAGTTCACATTTTTTACGCTCAAACATCTTTATTATTCTACATGTTCCTCGTGTTCGAACTGATAAAGGAAAGAAAGCATTCAGTGTGTCGGCAGCGTGGAATCAGCTCCAGTCTGAGCGCAAGATGTCAGACACTATTTCATTGGACTTATTTTGAGCGTTTTTTAAAGATAGACAACAACTTTCTATGAAACAGTGTCACTGCTTATAAATTGTTTTTATTGTTTTATATTTGTAGATTTGATTATTTTTTTTTGTAACCAGGTTGCAGTGTATTGCAGATCTCTGCCCAGGTCCCCCTTGAAAATGAGATCCAGATCTCAAAACTGCCTTTCTTAGTGAGAAGCTGTGTTCATGAAACCAACAGATTGCTAAGATAACATTCCCTCATTAAAGGGTGCTTTAAAGTTTGACAAGCCCTCTATTTTGTTTTTCTTTTTTCATAAGATTTCTATCCTAAAAATAAGTTCCAGCAAAGGCAATAATTGTTTTCATCCAAGTATCTCCTCCAGCCAATGATGTGAGGCTGATGAACCTCATGTTTACCAGTATAGAAAGTTGTAAGGTGAAACTTTTGAACCTACTCGGAATCTCTTAACATAAATTTCTCTCTCCAAGTAATTTTCCGGAGGATATACTAAAATCCTTGCATCTGGTTCAATCGATACTTTCCATTAAGACAATGAATGAATTTATGTAATTGAACCTCCGGGGTCCATCTGTATGACTGATATAAATGCTTAAACAGATTTCTGATAACTGCTTTAATTTTCTCAGATGTTGAGGTGTGCTGAAATCATTTAAAACATAAGATTTACACCTGGAAAGAAAGAAAGAAAGAAAGAAAGAAAGAAAGAAAGAAAGAAAGAAAGAAAGAAAGAAAGAAAGAAAGAAAGAAAGAAA
>NW_015150561.1:1202948-1212430 GCF_000732505.1 Cyprinodon variegatus
AGAAAGAAAGAAAGAAAGATTAATTTGTTTTTTGTCTGTACAGCATATAAATGCTGATGGTAAATGTTTTAGAAATGCATACATATTTCAGGGATTTTCTCTTCTCCTTGTTTATCCCTTTAGCAAGTGAGAGTCACAGCACTGATAGATGTACTAGGATAACAAATTAGGCAAAAAATTCAGCAGCAATATGACTTGCTTCTTCCTGCATCTTACTTCTTTACAGTGTGCAGATTGCACTTGCTGTAGCTATAGTTACACAGTAGATGCTGTTATGCAAATTTAGTATTACATTTTTGTCACATTTGAAATAGCTGTCACACTTTCTCACCGCACCTGCATCTGATGCTTTCCTACCAATTGCTCTGTTTCTTCTTCATCGCACTGGGTGTCTGAACACAGCAATTAGATGAAGTCATTGACATCCTAGGGCTCTACATCAGGAGAGACGTTTCTCATCTCATCACTTTTGTGTTTCTGAATTGCTCTTTAAGGTGTTGTGAGGAAAATGATGGTGTCTTCTGTTTGCGATCCATACACATACTTACAGCCATTCTCTATTAGACTGAGTCATCGATGGGTTTTCTTTATTTCATTCAAATTTTAATATATTAAAATCCAACATGGATAAGCAAAACCTATTTTATTTATTTCAGTGATGAAATAGCTGGATGTTTTTAAATAAACAGTTGGATGACTTCTGCCCTTTGCTGGAATTAAATAATATATTTTATAAGCAATGGCAGAAAATTCCATTCATAAAACAAGTTAATTAAATAATATACTGTACTACCAAGCAGCTCATTCCTGTGAAAGGGTACTAATTTGTTTAATGTTGCATCAGATCACAGATGAACATAAATGTGTCTTGTTTCATTTTGTACAGTGGTTTATGAAAACAAATGTGAGTAAATAAACCTGGCTTCTGTTCGTGATAAGGGGTCACTTCATGAACTTCCATTGAGGCCGTCAGTAACTGGCATCAGCCTCTCTTTCTTATGTTAAACTTAGACTTAGACAAACTTTATTGTTATTCTGTACACACAGGGTGTATATAAAATGAAATTTCATTCAGTACAGCACTCAAGACATTTCTTAAAGTGCAACAGTGACATGGTGACAAACATGGTGATCATAACACTGAGATATGATTTACAGATTTTCCCAACGTATGTATATATATATATATATATATATATATATATATAGTTAGTTAGTTTGACGCAGAGTATATAAACCTTTTTGAGTATTAAAACAATATACAATATATATATATATATATATTGTATATTTTTTAATACTCAAAAAGGTTTATATACTCTGCATCAAACTAACCATATAAATGCGTTTTGTGCACCATGTATTTTTTTTCTCCCACAATGTGTACATTTGATCACTGCTGGACTTTAAGAAAATGGAAATGTCATAAGAACTGTACAAAACAAAATTGTGTTTTGGATTCACTATATGTAAACAAAATGACAATAAATGTTGTCTAACTCTAAGTCTAATTCTACATTCACACACTACTGTATATGCCCAACCCCTATACACAAACAGTACACTGCAATAATCATTTAAAATGACCTATTGATTGGTATAAATATTTCAAAGTATTGCTTTTTAATTTGAGGATGGGATGCAAATAAAATTTGCCAATGATAAATGGTAATGCCAAGTATGCCAAGTAAAAAAATATTATTCAATATTATGCATCTGAAATAATATTAATACCGGTAATTTATTTTGAGGTTTACGAGCTCAAAAAGAGGGAAAAGACGCTTTTTAAAAATAAAAATTGTTATCTTTAATTTTTGCAAAATAGACATTGCCGTAAAACATAATACTTAATAGCCCATTTTCAGTTTTTCTATATGTCAATACATCAGGTGGTTTCTGAAAGTTAAGTTTCTTTAAAATTACACAGAGATCTAATGACATTAGAAAATGTAGTTTGTACTTTTGAATACTTAAGTATTTTTAAATGCATGTACCTTTGAACACTTAAGTATTTCTTTAGTAAGTACTTTAGTACTACAGTATAGGAGAGCACTTTGTCCACCAATGTCTGCAGGAGAGGACCCTTAAAATTTGAATATTTTAGAGAACACATATCTTTGCATGTTCAATAGTATTAATGCTGATTTTCTATTAACAAATTGTCCATTTGTATTTTATTTATTTAAAATGTTATGATTGTTTATTTGTGCAGTTATAGTTCCATTAAAAGAATAGCAAAGACGTTTTTGTTCTGCAATGCAGAAAAGTGTGCAAAGGTTTTCAACATTACTGCAAAACTAACGCCTTGGATTAAACATATATAAAAGGAAGAAAGTTATTTAGAATGTATAGAATTTAGTTATAACATCAAAGCCACTGTTCTAATTTTATGATATACTATATTATTGCAAATGTAATTTTTGACAGACAAGAAAACAAAAAAATGGACAAAGGTGAGAAACAGATTCCGCCTAAAGTTTGCAAAGAAAACTTTTAAAAAATGCCAATATTGTTTTTCAGACTTTTAAAAGTCTGAAAAACAAAAGTTAAAAGGATATATTTATACCAGCATTTCTTTGTGATACTTGCTGATTTTCTTTCTTAGGACAAATCATGTTTTTCATAATGATTAAATAAATAAGTTGTTTTTTTTGTTTGTTTTGTTTTTTTGTTTTTTTTTTGTTAAGCCAAAAATGTCTGGCATAGTATTTGCATATTCTGTTGAGAAAAAAATGTACTTCTGTGTTGAACAACAAAGGGAAAACGGGATGTCTTTCACAGCACATTGAGCAGGAGTTACAGGGAAAATTACATAAAAATAAAAAAGAAAATGTTTATCCTATAAAGAACATGTGTCACTTAAATTAAAGCAATTATTATGGCTCACATTTTAATACAAAGAATAGAAAAAAAGGCTTCAGGACATACCGCTTTTGTTAGCTCATTAATTGGGTGGCAATTATGGAAAGAAATCCTTCAGGCTGTTCTTGTTTTTCTGCAGCTGAACTCTGTACTGTATATTTCTGCTGGATACATTTGTGACGGTATCCTACCTCATTGTGGTGTTGTTGTTTTTTTTGTTGTGACATTGCACAGCATCTGTACTTTTACTTAATACAGTATATATACTATAAAGACAGCTTATTCTGTTTCCAAAAACAGATTCAGAAAGACAATGTTTCACATAAATTAATGCTGTTTCCTTGTTTTCCAGTACACGCAAAGAGGCAAACATCCAACTCAAAACAACACATTGTCATGGATTTTAGTAATTGTTGTAATTTATTACCACATAAAAATGAATCAAGGAAGAGGTGGAAGCTTGAAGTTGCTTCTGTTACAACCTAACCTAAACCCTATCCCTACAAAGCTAGGTATATTGTTATGTTGAAATTGGGTAATATTGAGAAAATGTTCCATCTTCTTCCTAAGCAAACAATAAAGGCTTAACATTGATTTAATTCAATCACACTAGACAGAGAACTGTATTTGAAGTCATTGTTATGATTATTATAAAGACTGGAAAAGTGATAGAGGTAAAAAAAACACGAAGTACCATATAATATTACTCTAATAATACTTAATATCAAAGATTAATCAAAAATAGAAATAGGAAACTATCCATCCATGCCTGCAGATGAGACACAGTCATATACAAAGTAATATCTTTTTTTTTTTCTTTTTTTTGCTGCCTTCACATTATTGTAGCCAATAGTACTTTGTGTGGGTTATTTCCATCCTATACACATGATAAAAATATGGGATGGAGGAGGTTCAAAGTGGCTTCCATTAAATTCCAAGCATATTGCTGTTCTTCAAAGTAACAAATGAAGATGATGTTACAAGCAGCGATGATGAAAGCATCAAGATAACATCAGTTCATACAACTAGAAATAAATTTGTATTTATATGTTCAAGATTCTGCACTTTTATTCCTCAGTCACATAATGTTGGGAAAAATGGCAACATAAAATTATCCTTTAAAGAAACCCAGGAGAATCATCTAAGTGAGATGCACGGCCAAACCATTCATTCTTGCATTTTTCAGACACTATGCACAACCCAGGAAAAAAGTTAGTAAAAACATATGAAACACAAACTTGTTCTTACTTAAAAATATAAACATTGCATGACATTTACATCAGATGTTGACAACAACCCTAATAATCCACACATAAAAGATGATGCAAATTAATCAACAATTAAAGTTATGGGCTCGAAACTAGACTGAAACAGAATAACTATCAAGCACAAAAGGGAAATTATGTGTAATTGGATATTAAAAGCGGATCCATTTTTGATCGAATCTGAATAAAATCAGCTTTGTCATTACAAAGCATGCCTGCTTTTACATGAAGTCAAAATCAGCTGATTTCCTATCAATCGTTTTATTTAGGAAAGGAAAATATATTTTGGACAGTGCAAAAACTAAAAATAAAGAACATTTCAAAGTGTTATTGTTGACAAATCCTTCTTTAGATAGAACTTGTTTTCTTTGGTAACATGCAACAAGAAGTATAGTGTTCTACATCCTATTCTGCATCCCCCTGTCTTATGACTCTGTTTTTGTCTTTTCTTGGAGTGGCTGTATGGAAACTCAATTTCACCATACTAGAGTGATGCTCGAGGCTGACTCACAAGTAATGCTTTTATGATTCTGAAAAGGATGTGCATTTTAATAAGTGATGTGAGAAATTGAACCAAGCAATGTGCAAGAACGAGACTGTTAAGGAAAAAGCTCAAACTGGTTTTCTTAAAAAGATATGATAGAAGATGGGCGAGGAACATCGATGGATACTCGTCACTGTACATAGTACATAGTACATAAATCTTAGGGACTTGTCAGTAGTATGGACTCATACAAACAGTAGGAATTAGGAAGGTTGTGTTGTTGGATAGGGACAATAGAAAGGAGAAGGGTTTTTGCTCAAACGACTTTCATTTCTTTATACCCCAGATACAAGCACTAAATTATGCATATAATGTAATTATACACATAACTAATTATACATAATGTTTGTATGTGCTATAATTGTAATTTTACTGGACTGTCTGAAAGAAAGCCATTCATTAGTGAGAAAGTCCCACAGTCTCATTAGAAACATTTATACAAAGAAAAGTGTTGCACTATATAATAGATATTTATTTTAACCACAGTATGCACAAATTACACACAGTGTATAGTACCACTAAAAGGTATAATGCATATTTTCCTGAAGGCATCTTTATGCAAAATAAACAAAGTGTTAGCTGATAGGAGTTTCTGACTGATCAATTAGTGGACTGACAGAAAGTTAATCAGAAGCTATTATGCTAATTGCTACCATTCAACTAGATGGACTGCAATGGCTGCATTGCCGAAGTGACCAGAAAATGTAATAACCTTTCCTCCTAATAAAATTTAATCATACAGAGGGTGTACCCAGGTTAACTGCTTTGAAGAAAAAGAGAAACTTATTTTGTTTTGTCATCTTCATTTCAATACAATTAAAATGGTAAAATCCTAGTATTTTGCAGCCACAAGTATTGAACAGTGTTGTTTTTGACAGCCATCTTAGATTTAGTCTTAATTTTTGTCTTCAGGATGAAAATTATTAGTTTTAGTCACATGTTCTTCATTACTATATGTGATAGTTTTAATCCAGTTTTAGTTGACTAAAAGTCAAAAAGGTTTTAGTTTAGTTTAGTTTTAGTCGGCTAACCTTTTTCATTAATTAATGCCGTACTTTATACAAAAGTGTCTCAAAAATGTTGTGAAAATAACCGATGTAGTTAAACACATCATATTGGTTAAAGGGCAGACAGATAAGGCGACAAAATATAAAATAATATTGGTTTTAGACATACAAAGTTTCCATCCAAAAGCAAACACTTCATGATTTATTATAAATCATGCATTACACACATATCAATAAAATCTTCATCACTCCAAAAAAAAAAGCATAGAACAAAAACAATTCTTCTTTCTACTTTAACAATTTTAGCTATAATTCTAAGATTTTGCCCCTTGGTTACCGCTGCTAATGGGTAAAGGTAGGTTTAAATTCATAGCGGTTTGATATGAAAAAATACACAGAGAACCTTATAATTGCCTTATAATGCCATGGCAATCCAGACATAAATTTAAAGAATTTGTTTACTAAAATGTTTAAATATTGCTGCACACTGGAGCAGTGGGCACACATTAAACTGTAAGGGAATGTGTGCAACGGGCTGCACAGTGCTACATTGGGTAGCACTTCTGCCTTGAGGCAAGAAGGTTCCCGGTTCGATCCCCTGCCCAGGGTCTTTCTGCATGGTCTTTCTGCATGTTCTCCCTGTTCATGCGTGGGTTCTCTCCGGGTACTTTGACTTCTGCCCAGTTCAAAAACATTCTCCCTTGGTGTGAGTGAATGGTTGTTTGTCCTGTTTTTCTCCAAGTTGCCCTGCGATGGACTGGTGACCTGTCCAGAGTGTATCCCGCCTCTTGCCCATTGGCGATAGGCATCAGCACCCCTCGCAACCTCAGCAGGGATAAGAGGGATGGATGAATGGATGGATGATTGAAATATTGAAATAGATAGAAACAAGAACCATGAGAGAGACATTTTGAAAGATCTATGTACCTTTTCATCTCTGTATCTAAAAATAAACAGTATGCAATGAAATATTTGCTTTGGATATAATATAGGGCTTCCTTTTGGAAGAAGACCATAATCTCTTGTGAGCTGGAAGAAATAAAGTCTTGATATCTAAACAATTGGTTTGTTGGTTGAGCAAGTAAATAAAGCATAATATTAATATTAATACTATTACCGGTACTTGCAAAAATTAACCTAACTTCTACTCCAATATTGCATTAATGATCTGAGGATAACTTTTCCTAATCCTTAGCTAATGAAGATTCACATATCTAGGATAAATTAAAAATAAAATAAAAAGATTAACTGAAGGACATTTAAATCATAATTTATCCACTCTGGAGGCACTTATATATAGGTCAAATTACTTGGACTTAGACAACTCTTATTGTAAAAACAAAATTTCGTTTTGTACAGCTTTCATGACATTTCAATTTCTTAAATTACTTAGTTAATCTTTAAATATGAAAAATAAAACAGAATAAAACAGTACTGATTGTGACATCATCCAAATAGCACACACTTACCTGATGCAGAATTATACCATTAAAAAATTGGTCCCACTACATTTTTACTATGCAGAATAAAAGGGCAACAAAAAAAAACCTTGCAAGGTTGAAAATCAGATTAAGCTCAATTTTCTGATGTGTATACCAGCTTAAAAACCAAAATACAGAGCAAAATACAAAACAGTCTATTAATTAATCACACTGGAACATCAACATATAGGGAGAAAATATCCTTAAATGTTTGCTTTTTAAATGTTTTTGTTTTTAAATTTTAAATGTTTTGCCCTCTACATTTTTTGTCTCATTGTCCTGTGATTTATATTGGTGTGTATCTACTACTGTAGATTGTTTTTTTTTAACCTATTTATGCTTAAAGATTATAACTTAAACACTTTGATAGTAAGTTGGCAATAATTTTCCAAGTATAAAATTGATGTAGACTTTTGTTTCAGAAAAAAAAGACTTTTAGCTCTAAATAACTTTAAGTAGTAACTGTAAAACAGAAACGTCCGGAAATCCAGAAGGTTATAAATAACCACTGATGGTCAACTGGAATATTAAAACAATTTTCTAGACATACCAAAAAAAGTAGTGATTCAAGCAAGAAGCAATTTTGTTTGTTTTTTTACAAAAATAAAGGGATCAAAGATCTTAGAAGGTGCAAAGAGGACAAAAAAAGTATTCACAACTTGTACCGGCTGTAGGACTCTTTACTAAGAGTTCTAATTGCACATCTGTACCATTCCTTCTACTTTTGCATTACCTTTAAAGCAGAAAGTGTCAATATCATACAAACTCTGAAGTTTTTGTTTCATTTAAATTTGGACCAGGGATCCAGAGTCTTTGACTGCCACCATATAATAGGCCAACAGAGAGCACTTTAGAGAATGGCATCTCTTTAATTACCTTTAATCAGCTTAGGAGTTAATCTGTGGTTAGCTGTGAGGCTCAATATACTTTCAAAAAGAACGTTAAAATTGGTGGACATTTGAGCCTTTATCCAGTTGAGGTTTTATTTCTAATGAGCAGCGGATTATTGTCAGCTCTAAAGGATGCTTTAACACACAGAGACTTGCTAGATGATAAATTATAACTCATTTATTTGAATATTTCCTTGATATTCCTGACTGTCTCTCTTTTGTGTGCTTTTGAGTTATGTTTCTTCAAAGATTTTAAAACGATCACCCCTGTCTTGTATTTTAATGTGCAGCGCTCTTTTCAACTTGAGCTGCAGTCTGTTGATAAATCCTTACTGAGTGAATTACTGGTTCATTTCATACCTCTGTGATTGTAGCACCAATTATCCAACAAATACAATATCTGCACAAGTGCTTTGAGAGGATTAAGAGAACTTTTTAAATTGGAAAAATAAACTTCTGTCAATCGAGTCTGTAAGATTAATAACTAAATTGGCAGAGACATAAAATTCCTTTGAAGGCCTCTTTAAAACACTAATGACACAAAAAGTACACTCTTCTGTTATTGTAATCAGGAATAACATGAACATTACCTTAGCCGTAATGGTTGTACATGACAGTTGTTCAAATCTATCTCTGTAATATACGAATCTAAACCTCCTCAGGGCATACACCTCTCTGAAAAATCAAATATAGACAGAGG
Organism: Cyprinodon variegatus; assembly: GCF_000732505.1. Lineage (NCBI taxonomy): Eukaryota > Metazoa > Chordata > Actinopteri > Cyprinodontiformes > Cyprinodontidae > Cyprinodon > Cyprinodon variegatus. Next base: position 1,211,698 of record NW_015150561.1, read on the forward strand.
AAAATTACTACGTTGTTAACTCTAATATTACAAGGTCTCTGTCAAGCAGATGACAAACAGCCTTCATAACTTTACCAAACATGCAGAAATGAGCAACAGCAGAAGAATGTTACTGTCAGAGTATAAAAACTTGCATTTAATTCATAAAATGCCACTTAAAAGCCTAAAATAGAAATCAATAATATAATTCTATATCATGGAGAAAGAGATTTATCCATATTAGGATCTCTTTCCTCAGCAGCTTTTTAGACCCAATCATTAATATTGGAATGGATTTTCCAGAAAGTGCTAACATTGTTTTTAGCGCTAACGACCAGCAGTTTATCTTCTATACTTACCTGGCTGTGGTTCTTCTCATTTATAAAAGTATGCTTAATTACCTTTTTTTATATTTGATCAAAGTCACCCACTTTTTTTATTAACACGTTCAAACTGAAGCAGCTTTAATATACACTTCTCTCTTATTCCAATCATTCCATGGCCCCAGGTGTATAAAATAGAGCACCAAGGTATGCAGACTGTTGTTAGAAACATTTATGAAAGAATGGGTCACTCTCAGAATCTGTATGTGCGACAAATCCAGTCTTTCATATTCCAATTCCAATTTCCTCATTCCTAAATATTCCACAGTCAGCTGTATCATCAGAAAATAGAAGTGTTTGGGATATACAGTAACTCAGAAAGGAGCTGGCCCCTCCTCTTCCACCATGACTGTCCACCAGTGCACAAAAAA
>NW_015150561.1:1212523-1237419 GCF_000732505.1 Cyprinodon variegatus
CTTGGGTGCCATTGAATGTCCCTATAACAGGAACCAGGAAATTTCTGTCTGTTTATGTGCCACTGTTTTTCCCCAAAGGCCACCATTACTTCTTCTGATATATGAATTGGTCAGAATGGTTTGCTTAAAAAGGTACTTAAATCTCCACAGCGTCCATAATTGAGGTTTCAAAATGGATGCATGGATGGATAGAAGGATGGACAGACGGACAGACAGACAGTTATACCAATAGCTATATCAATAACGACTAAATCCAATAAAGTCTAATTTTTTCCTAAAATCTTCGGCTCTTTTCATTACAGTCAATCTTCATAAGTGCAGAAACAACATCTGTGAGGTATTAGGTAATTTTACTTAGATCACAATCATCATCATCACCTTTATTAAAGATTCACAAAGGATTAAAGTCCATCAGCAAAAATGTAATCTAAAACTGAATTTAAAAACATCAATCACAAATGTACAAAAAAATAAAATAAAACACAGACAGTTCCACATTCAGAACTTAAAACTGGCTGAGTTTGTGCACAACTTAATTCTATGACATTTGTTAATTATTTCTGTAGCTTTCACAACAGTGTTACAGTAAATATTTTGATTCTGAGTTGCAACACTAATGCGAAACACGTCTTGAATATCCAAACACCCTGTAGAAGCACAATTTGTGTGGAAATTATTTTTTAGATGAACCTTTTTAGATTTACCAATAGCTGCCTGTCTTAAAGCCCAAGGCAGGTACAGTAAGCAAAGGTGTGATGGATCTTAAAGAAGAATTTTTACATGAGGAATTTTTAAAAACACCACACATAAACAAATGTCAGCATATCAATATTAAAAGCAAAGTCAAATTCTACCCAACAGCAGACCATTTTATAAAAAATAATCAGTACAGTTTAAAAGAATTATACTTTACTCAAAGAAGGATGAGCAGAAATAACTTCATTGCAGAAATCAGCCTCAAACCAACTCCTAAAAATGCAATTAAAGTAACGCACAAAACTGCTCAAGCAGAGTAAATTTGTTTTTGTCTCCCCCAGTTGAAGCCCTCCACATGACGATAGGTTTTCTCATCTATTGTCACTGCGATAGCACATCCAGTGTGATGCTGGAAAATAAGCTAATTTCAGTTTTGTCATGGGTAATGTCACCTGATTTTTATGCTGCTGAATCTCAACAAAAAAAAACACACCAAAGTATCCACATAAATCATTCCTGACAGCATATTAAAAACAAATACAAGTTAAACTCTTAAATGCAAAGTCACACTGCATCTTGGCTGCACGCTGACTGGAGCCTGGCACTGACCGACCTGCTTTTGGCACCACATCATCAGTTATAACTCCATCATCCACTTCCAGCACTGTCAACAATTACAGTGATTAATAGTGACATTTTATTCATTGTTTTTATAGCTTGATATCACGTTCCATGAAGCAACGTAAACAATACGCAAAAGAAGACAAAACATGATGGACAAGCAGCACGGGTGTGTGTGCGTGTGTGTGCACATCCTCCTGGGTGGTCTGCTGAAGACACTGTGATGAGAGACAACTTTCAGCGTGACTCATCTTTTTGGATGAGCACACATAGTCAGAATACCGCTGAAAACCAATACACCACTGACAAGGAAACAGATTTTCTGCTTCATGCAATGGTAGCAGAATAACCAATCAATGAGTCTATTGAACCATTTTATACCACAAAAGGCAGATGTGGCATATAAATTTCTATCTTTGTAAAACATTTAGAGATTGGAAAAAATATTTTTGTATGTGAAAACAATAAATGAATGGAATGATAGAAACAGGCTGGGGTGAACTGTCAGAAGAAAACTGCTAATCTGAAAAAGGTACAAATTAATCAGGCAGGATTAGTTGTTCTCATACAGATGCTGGAGAGTTAATGAGGCACTGCACAACTGCTGGGGCAGGAAAAAGTTCATTTAAAGTACTATATCCCAAATAAACCTTAAACTGAACCTAAACAAATCTTGTGCTAGGGATGATTCAACAGCTTGCAAGTTCCTTCAACTGTCAAAACAAAAAGTCAATAGGAAAGGGTTTCTGGTTATCATACTGTATAACAGGATCTATGTGAATCAATAGGTAAAGGCTTTAGAATGAGAGAACCAGCTGCACTGAAATCGTATTATTTATGGTTTGTTATTCTTTGCAAAATAGTTGTTACAAGTCATTATCAGCAAGAAATGTGTGTTCCAACACAAACTGACCCATTGTGTAAATTAACCTGCTATGTCTTCTCTAAATCCAGGGGTACCAAAGTGAGATATCAGGGTAGTCTGCCTCAATGATAATGTCTTTGTATTCAGGTTTATGTCTGTTAGAGTCTATGCCATTACAGTGGCACAGAAGTATCTGCATCTTACCTCGTGGAGTGGCCTGCTAAATTCATGGCAGTCCTAGTGCTGCTACACTAAAGCAAAGGTTGAGTGACAACCATCAATAAGAACCATAGTGCAGTTTATCTTTACAACCAGGACAGGGATAGCGCTTTATATCAGATGTCATTGGTCAAAAGCCTTTTAGAGGATGCACATGACTTTAGACTGAGGCAAAGTTCCACCTCCCAGGGATGACAACAATAAATATGCTAAGCCACAATCTAAGAGTAAAAGCTTATTCATGTTTTAAAATACTCCAACTTCAACTTTAAACAACTTGAAGGAATTTTTGGCAAGACTGAAAATGTGTCCTGTTTTTGAATATGACTGTAAATTTACAGTTCTAACACTTTCAGGCTTTTTTTGTTTGTTTTATATATATAACTGACAAAAATAATAGATATGCAGCTATAATTGCATTTAGAAGTGGAATTCTAAATTCTATCCTTTCAGCTCTTGTTATCCTCACATAAAATCCCATGAAAATACATTAATTTAGGTGGCTATGACAAAATTAAGGGGTGTGGATACTTTTGCACAGTGCTTTAATTTGCAAGTTACCTAAAATAAAGTCTCCCAACAAAAGATGGCTTATTTAGAGGATTTTGTGGAAAAGAGGAATTTAACCTTTCATTCCAGCTGCCTAATGGCATGGTACCTTTAATTTCACAATCTCTCACTAATTTACATGGTTAAAGGCAGTCATGTGGCCTCAAATTTATGTTGCGTTTTAACTGAGGTTTTTTGTTTTTTTTAGACTGCAGCTACAAATCCCAGTTGTTAACACCTTATAAATTGATTTGACCAAACTTACTCAAGAAAGTTTAATAAAGCAAAGGATGATTAACTTATATCTAATTAAACTTTCTGCAAAACATAATATAACATTTTTTAGTGTGTGCAGGCTGCAACAGAGCTCCATGGTTTAATTTAGCTGAAGTTATTTGGATTTTATGTCTTCATGAATTAGACATTAAATGCAGCATACAAGGGTGTGAAAAACAAAGAAAGGTTTACTTAAAAGCCAATAAAAAGGAAGTAAAAGCTGCCAACAGCAACAATAATAAAAGTGATCTCTTTTCATCTTTAGAGATAAACTTTTGCCTTCAGATATTACACACTGTTACACAATTTTATGGTGCTTGATAATTAGATCTCTCATGGCAGTATGTAGATAGTTGTATTCCCCTATGAGGCCTTTTTCATTCTGAAAGTCCTATCATTTCTAGTCATTAAATTTTCACTTAATTTTCAGCTCTTGTTTTTTTTTTCTTTTCCATTTAAACGCATCTCTGAACTTTTTATGTCAGAGTCATGTAACTGTTTTTTTTTCCTTTCTTCAATAAACAGCAGGCCGTCATATTAATCTCATCTGCAGCTAATTAAAACATCAATCTCTCTTTCAAAGGAAATGTGTCATTATCAAGCACTTAAAAGTTTATTGGAGCCAAGTCTTTCTTTGTTAAATTTAACCGAGGTGCGAATGTGTTCTACGTTCACATAAAAGAAGCAATATAATCTAGTAGGATGACAAATGGACACAAAGCAATGTTAATTCTAATAGGTTTTTTTCATAACAGTTTTTATCATCTTTTTTTCTAATGCTTTTGTGGCCTGTATTTTACTTTCAGAGTTATACCTTAGGCAAACGAATAATGCAAATTACAGGAGGAGATTGATCACTGTATTATCTGATTATACTCTAAGCTTTAGATTTGGAGGAGAGCACCTTTCTACGTCAGATGTTTACGCTAAAAGTGTCCAAAAAGGGCATTGTATGGATCTCGGACGGTAATATGTAACACTCTAAAGCTGTAGGCTGTGGAGCCGTATATGGGGAAGTATGTATGTGTGTGTGTTCTTGTATCTGATACATTGTTGGGGCCATTTTCTGGAAAAACGGCACATTGTGGAGACCAAATTCTGTGGAGAATTGCTGTTTTAAGGTCATTGGTCATGTTTAGAGTTTTGGTTGGGGTTAGCATAAGATATGAACCTGTAATGGTAAAGTTTAGGAAGTCAATGGAGCGTCCCCACAAAGATAGATAAACATATTTGTGTGTTTGTTCTGTCTAAAGCTGTTCAAGAAGGCTTTGTAATCAATGGGCCTAATGCAACATTTTTGTATTCATGTTTCAAATTTTTTTACTTCTTTTCTCCTACTGTAGGATTTTACGAATGTGGATGCATTTCTTTATATTTCCTTTTCTATAAAATTAGAATAAATAATTTACCTATATGGTACAGTAATGACAAGTTTTGTTTTTCCTGTGGAAGATTCATACTGAGCTTGTCAAACCTACATCTTGAAAGTCTGTAGCACTTCCACATAATATTTAACAATTCCATGAACATGGGATCATTTCTCATGTCTTTGAAGCTTTTGCATTTAACGTTTTTCATGTTTTTCATTTGTGCAGACATGTTCATTGTTGGTTTAGTAAAATCTAACTGCATGTGAAATGATGCTTTGCTTGGTTCTTTTGTTTACAACAGACCAAAAACTCCAGAGGTCTGCTCTGTTTATCCACTCTGTGCGCTTCTCAGACGAGCAGACCAGCTGTGTGTGATCCGCTTTGAGGTTTGCACAGATGGTCTGAGAGCCCTGACTAGGGCAGGTGGATAGGAAGTGGACAGACTAGACCCGTTTACCAAACTTTTTGATAAAGCTTCAATGCAGTATTTTCTGTGAGGATGCTGAGGGAGACGACCAGATAGGCTCAAAGGGGCTGTAGGTCTGACAGCTGAAAAGCTTAAAGACAAAGAAGAATTTGATTTGTTGACTCTAACCTGCTTGCTATTGTGGATTAACTCTCCAGCTCTTTAGTTTAGACAGCTATGGTTAAAAATATGCAATGGTGTATTTTTTTTTTGTGTGTTTGTTTGTGTTTCACAGGTACAGTTCAAGTAGGTGCCAATAATTCAGGTAAAAAGTAGTAGACAGAAGAGCTTCTAAAAGAAAAACATGCAAGTCTATCAGAATCAGATATCCTGCTTGTTTGTGGGAGACCAAATGTTTATTTTGCACTATAATTTTTGAAAAAAGATAAGTGCACCTCTCTCGTCCTTATAAGCTGGAAAACTTGGACAGTCTGACTAAAAACCTTTTTTTTTTTTTTACCAATTTTAAAGTTAATATTGTTTTCTCTAATGAGCCAGATCTTTTTGGTGGCCATCCAGGCACACCCTCACAATCTGCACTGCTTATTGGGATCATGTACTTTTCTATCATGTTGCAAATGTTTTTCATACTGCCCTCCACTTTTCTCTCAACCCATCTTTGATTTTGTGCATATCTGTAATTTCTGGTCGAGAAGCTTGCACCTTTAAACAGTGTAAAATGATCCAGCACTCAACTCCATTTGAAACATTTAGCTTTTTTGTACCAGAATGATTAGACGTCCCTAATTAAAGTATATCTCTTACATGTTTGTTATCTTGCTCTGCTTAAGCATGAACAGCTACACCCTCCTCACACATTAAATATTGTGATTACACAACAATATTAAAAGAAGGACAAATAACGGAATGGAGCAAATTTTAATCTAATAAACCATCAATGTTGAAAAATCAAATCTGCTCTTATTCCCCTATATAAATGCCAGTTAAACTCTAAATATTTTATAGATATTTTTTTATCAAGTACATCACAAGAAATGATTTAGACAGGCCTAAGAAACAAATACAGATAAATTAGATGTTAAAACCAAAGTGAATATCAAAAGAAATGGACATTTACACATTCTGCTAATGACCCTTGGAAAAAAAAAAAAAAAGAGATGTAAATATAAAGCACACGGTCAGCTCTAAATCAAAATAAGACTAAAGGACAAAACATTGGTATACAGGTGCAAGTCCCTGTATAGATTTAGAATCAATAAATGAAAATATAATGAATGATTATGATTTTCAGCAACCTGGAGGCACAAAGCTAAACCATGACTGGCTGTCTGTAATTTATGTTGACTATTGCAATTGTATTGCAATAAGCAAAAGAAGTATGTTGATAAAAGGATGGATGTTCTTGCATTGTCAGACCTACCTAAAGTTTTGCTTTATTCTTTAACAAATAAATTATTTTTTTTCGCCAAAGAAATTCTGATCTGTTAAATCTGTTTAATCTCTGATTTTTATGATGAACAGAGTTGCAAGGCGCTGTGTGACGCACGGCTCCAGGCAACCAAATTTGGCAAGAGATAATGCAATGTAAGGCAAAGTATGTTTATTTACATATATTCAAATTTCAGTAAAAAGACAATTCAAAGTGCTGTGCTTGAAATAAACATACTGTATGAAATGAATAAAAAGAGCATGCAGTACATTAAAATGGCATAACAAAGAAAGGTTAAGAAAAATTGGACCGAAAGCTTAAACTAATCAAGATACAGTCAACAATCAAAAGCAACTCTAAACAAAATGCTTTAAAGGAATAGTACACCCAAAACATGATTAGCCTTCATTTTCTACTCACCCCCATGCTGAACAACACTCTGGAGTACTTTTTTGATATCTCAAATGCATCTGGAGATCTGGGAGGCTTCTTGCTGTCTGCTGACATTCAAATAATGGAGGTCTATGGTGCCCGAGACAGAAAGGTCCATAAAAGTCCACAAAAAACGTGTCAATATTCCTCCATACTGCTCGTCCAATGTATTCCAAGTGTCGGCAGACCAAACCAGCGCATTCAGCTCGGCAAAGAACTCATGCTCTTCCTCAACACTGAAGTCCTCAGACATTTTTCTTTCGTTGTTTCTTTCTTTGCACAGGTAAACAGCACATTTCTTCTTCTACGCTTGCATTATTGGCAGAGCAGACGCTGAATGCGCACTTTCATCTGGTTTGGTCTGCCGGCTTCCGTAGCGTCGTGAACGCGCAGGTGCGCGCTTTCAGGAAATCCTATACACTACTGTTTATGCTCTAAAAACATTCTAAATGACTTCATTTCGAGTAAATTCTGGATGCTACCCACTCAGGACACTTGGAATACATTGGACGAGCAGTATGGAGGAATATTGAAATGTTTTTTGTGGACTTTTATGGACCTTTCTGTCTCGGGTACCATAGACCTCCATTATTTGAATGTCAGCAGACAGCAAGAAGCCTCCCAGATCTCCAGATGCATTTGAGATATCAAAAAAGTACTCCAGAGTGTTGTTCAGCATGGGGGTGAGTAGAAAATGAAGGCTAATCATGTTTTGGGTGTACTATTCCTTTAATCCCTAAACACTGAGTATTAGATTTTTGCGGTGTTCTGGTAGTTTGCTCTATATATTTGGAACATACACAGTTAAAGCAGTTCTAAAGAACTTTCACTTTTAGTTAATTTTGGCTCTGCCCAGTTGAAAAGAGCTGTATTGTTTTGCCTGAAGGAATCCAGCATTTTCCATGATGACCACCGCTGAATTCAAACACCGTTTGTCACATCAACTTCCATCTTAATGGGGAAAAGGGGGAGGTGACTTATGCCGTAAAGCAGTCTGCACATTTCTAGATATTTTGTGTGGCAGTGTTACTGCCACCTACATCTAAGTTGCTTAGTGCCGGTGAACGATATACAGACCCGCTCTGGCCATGCCAAAGGTGTCATCCAGCTAGTTGTAAGCCAATGCATAATCAAAAAAGTAATGAGAATATTTTATGAAGTCTGAAAAGTTAGTTATTGTTGATTTAATGCTGCTTTTTATGTTTTAAGACCTTTACTGAAACGGAGAAAAATTCAAGCCATTTCTTGATTTCACCTGTAAAAAAAAAGCCTGAAAGTAACATTAACTATTTGTTCATATGTATATAGCAGTAAAAAAATGTTCCCATGTATCCTCAGAATAGGCCATAAGAGAAAAGAAGAAGAGACATTTTTCACTATTACCACTGAAACTATTTCACCCTGGTAGGAATCAAGCCACTCCTCCAAAGAGCTGCACATCTTTGTATCAATGTGAGAAATATTACAATAATAAAAGGACTGGCAAGCAATTACAGCCCATGTGCCAAGCATTCAAACTCTGCTTGCCAATAATATATGTGGCCACTTGGAATGATTTTTACCGTTTACAGCCAACATAAAGCTTGGTGACCGAGATATTAAAGCTGAGGTTGGAAAATCATGTTAGTCGAAAAGAGAGAGCAGAGGGGTTCAACTAGATTAACCACAATTGCACCATTCAATAATAATATCTCAGTGTCATATTTTTCACAAAACCAAGCACCCATTATTATTGGATAATGCATTTATTGTCACTGATTAACACAGCTGCTCTAAATGGTGTTTGATTCCAGGATTGTTTGTAGGTTGCAGCCTGATTAATGTAATTCAATGTAATCTCCACAGATGTCAGGTATTAAGTAAAAACAAGATATTGGAAGATTAAAGGATTTTATTCGACTGAAGTACATGCTTGAAAAAAGCTGATCCCCCTCCTCCAACTATATCTTTATTATTCACACCTTCAGTGGACGCAATGTTATTTACCAGAAAGTTCCATTTTACCAGACAAGAATGACACAATGACATAAGTAGCGTAGGCTGCCGACAGCAAACCATTTTATTCATTATCCAGGAACGAACAGCAACAGAAACAGTTTCTTGACCTACCGACAGAAGGATACAATGGGGTTTTATCATAATTCTTAACGATGCAACATATATTGAGGCTGTTGGCTCTAGATCCTGTCTTACTTCAACCATCTGTTGAAAAAAACAGCTTAAGCTATTCTTATAAAGATAATGAGACAGAAGTTTGTCAAACTTTAATAGCTTTTCTTTTAATTTTTCATTTCTTTTTTGCTCAACCCACATTGTAAGTTTCTTACAATGCTAATGTTCTTAAAAATTACTTAATGGAAAACCCCGCTACCAGAAGCCTTACATTTTGTCTCTCACTCCGTTACTAGGATCTGTTTCCAGGAGGGTCTGTCAAAAGGTAGAATATATGCTTCTTATTTATGGAACATCAATACTATAGATCGTCCTGTCTACAACTTGCTCCGTTGATTAACTTACCTTATCCGCTTCTGCTCTCATGGGCTTGTTTCAGCATCCTCAGTCAATAGAGATTCTGTTTGTTAAACAGCCACATGAACCTGAGTTATATTTTTAGCAGCAGCGTAATCATTTATTCCATCGTCATGCTGATTCTAGATTATCTGGAAAATAGCTATATCAGCACAGTATTTTGGAATTTATGGATCTGACATTATAGACTCAAAAAGGTGTTTCTCATGATATATTTAGTTTTGTATTGGTATCATTAAGAGTAACTTAAAGCATTAAGTTACTGTAAAGGTTTTATTCCACCAAACATGAATGAAGCAGTTGCATTGCCTCCTCAGCAGTTATCAAGTCCTGCAGAGGCCTGCTGGTCATTTATTAGAGGTGTTTAGGCAGGGAAAAACCTAAAATAGTGAGAACAGTGGGTCTTAAGGGCCACTGAGGAAGCCCCTGTATTAGATGATCAGTATTAGCATCAGTAACAAGGTAATTTATTTCTGTAAATAAGATCAGAAGGTGAAAAATTTAACATGTAAATATATTGCAACAAAACAAAACCAAAGAACAAAATCTTACTTCAGAATGTTGATTTTTTTTAATGATGTTGATGACAATATCAATTGAGTGTTAACGCTATTAAGCTTTAAAACTTTCTTATAAGTCCTTCTATTACTGTATGACCGTTTTGGTAGATATCTTTCTCTAATGTAAGCATCTTTTGCAATGGACACCAACCAACTGGCTAAATATTAAAGTCATACTACATATCTACAAAATGTAGATTCATAACATTTGGAACATTGTCAGCTTGTGACAAGGTTTTCTTAGGACCCAAAATGCAGAGACAGCAGCAGAAGTGGTTTCTTGCAGGTTTAATTGGTTTATTTACAGTACCCATGATTACTGCTCTCTAAATGCTTTTATTGTGATGACACCCATTGGTAAAAAAGACACCCATTGACAAAAAAGCTGGGTCTTTCCCCTTGGCTTGAGAGCTGCGTGGCCTTTGTCTCCCAGACTCTGCATGTCTGGTGACACCATTGCGTTGGGTTAGCCTTGATTCTGTCCCCATTGTGACAGAAATCAGGAAAGTAAACAATGGAGAGTAACATGTAAAGAAGCCAGGGCGTAGTAAGTGTGAAAACTAAACACAAAGTTGATGGTTAGTTTACAGGACAATCAGAAGCATTTCAGATCCAATCTGTTAGTCAAAACCTTAAGGATCAGTGATGCTGCACAAAAAAATTGGCCTTGCTTGGCCAACTGCATGTTAAATACTTGAGCTTGGTTGTTGGAAACATTGAAAAAAACTTATGGAAATAATCAATAAATTTTCAAAGAACTGTGGTGAGAAAGGTGAGCTTCAATGACTGTCTAAAACCGTAGCATACCACAGATATATATCTGAAACTGTGCATGCGCAGAAAAAAGATAGCTGATGGGACGTGCGCATAGGACAGCCTTATGTAAACATACCACCAGAATGATTGACAATTAGGAGGACCACTTATTCAGATGATCCACCCTGAAATAGAAGATCATCCTCTATACCTTTAAGAATTTTATGATTGAGAAATCTTGTGTGTTTATTATTATTACAGCTGTTAGCATGTTGTACATGTTTACTCAAATATGAATTTCCAAATTTTTATTCTTATTTATTCTGATGTATCTTATATGAATGGTATTTATTTCTATTCAAAGTAGCTGCAATGGGGCCTGAACTCCAGCCACCATCAGCTGAACAGTATTGACTTAACCCAAGTAATTTAAATCCAGCAAAAATGCATGCTTATACTTGCTTCAACAACCAGTTAAAAACCTTCCTATTTGATCTAAGATGTATGTTCTTGTGGTCTTATAAATATATCGAAGAATATTTAAACTCAAGATATGCAGTCCCTGCCTTCTTAGATGTAAATCAGAGAAGACTGAATTTCTTAACCTTCCATTTCAGCTCGTCTCTGCTCTCTGTGGTGGACTATAATATTGCTAAGAGAAGAAATAACATTAGAAACAAACAATTTATTTCATTAGAGAGATAATACAAGTTTACCATCTTGCTGAAAAGAATGTTATGCCCATGACCTCACAACACATAGTCGTCTACTTTTTTTTACACAGACTAATCTGTAACAAAATCTGACTTCAGTTCTTACACTATTATTGAATCAGTTATTCTAAAAAACGACAGTCTAAGAAAAATGCAAAAAAAAAAAGTTATCTTACTTTTTTTTAGACAAATCTAAAGCCATGCTGGAGTATAAGAAAGATTCACTGTTTAAAAGCCAAGCCTGAAATGAATCTCTTCTCATATTAGGAGAGATTTAGAAGCAGTAGAAACTGGTTTAACTTTTCATCTATCTTATTAAGCATTATTGTTGTGCTTTCCTGCAGTGTCCAAGCAAGTTTGCAAGTGCATACTGAAAATAAAGCCTTACTGGTAAACAAGGTTTTCTCTGCAGAGGTCAACATTTTTGCTTTTATTAGTCATGCTTTGGTTTCATTAATTCACACTCAAAGTGCTTTCCTGGTGAGAAAAACATCCAGTCGCTCCACATGAACAGCAACAACGAGATCTTTTTTTCAGTTGTTGACAGCTGGTTGCACACAAATATGATTAAATAGAAATAATAGCTAATATACACCTCTGTTTTTTATTCATAAACAGGTTCTGAGGATGTTAACAACATTAAAAACAGTTACTACTTTGCTATCCCACAAGTATTTCAGATAATTACAGTCCAAGCAAATGCTAATGTCTTTTGAGAAGGCTTTTGCTTACATAAAAGTAAATGTAAGATGTCACAACTGACTCTTAAAAACAACCTTGAAAGCCACTAACAAATTTGCATAAACTCTCACTCAAAATTGCAAAAAGCAATCAAATAAAAGAAAGATTTTCCCATTTAGTAAATCATGGATGCATAAAATCTTCCCTTAAGCTGGGGTGCAAATTCCCCTCAAGGTCTAAGGGCCAGAACTGAATATTTCATACTCACCCATCTGCCCAATGAAGCAAAGTCTAGCTGCATCTTACTGCACTTAGCGCTTTCTATGCAGTAAGTAAGAGAGCAATAAAGTTATATTTCTGATACATTTGTTAGTATAGGGCCCCGATTTTCTTCTCTTTCATTAACGGATCAGAAAATACAGTGGAACAGAAAAATATTTGAGAACCACTGGGTTGTCCTAAGCTAACTAAGTAGTTATACGGCTATAGGCTTGAGGTACTACAGAATGCCCACTTCTCAATCTGACATTTTATCTAACCAGTTGTTATGATTTATTAATCATTAATGCAATTAACTGTATGGAGATTTAATGTTTCTAATAAAATTATGAAAATCAGCTTAATTCCTCAAGTTTTTGTACATAAGATATTTGACTTTTGTTTCACAGTGTAGACATTTAGATTTATAAAATATATTCAGAAAAACAAAAATATGTTTTCATGTAAATAAATATGTTGTTTTCTATAAAACAAAAAGACTAAATATGCATCCTAACTGTCAAGTCGTCGGGCAAATGAATTTAAACTGCAAATCCCAGTGCAGCAGAACCATCATTTAGAGAAACACTTCCGCAGAACATAACAGGGACCCATTTCTCTGGTATAACACTTAAAGAATTTGTTATAAAAGAAATTTATCAACAGCTGCCAAATGGGTATAATTTTAAGGGTAAGCTGTCCTTCATCTACTGTGCTCCAAAACAAAGCTGAACAATCAAGAATAACTTTAATATTGTTTATTAGTGGATATTGAAGAAGAAGCCCTGTTTGATCGCAAATGTCGGAAGAGAATGGAAAAAAGGGATATTCAACCATAGCTGTATTAACTTGAAACCCCCAACTGGATCATTAGAACCAATTAAAAACTCCATTAATTTATCTATCCTGTTCCACTCTGTGAGGGTCAAAGTGAGCTGGTCTCTTGCAATCTATGAATGAAAGGCAGAGATAAAAGAAAACTCTTCAGTTTAAATTCATTATCATGTGGACTGTTATACTGAGGTGAAACTAGTTTGAGGCTGTGTCAACCACTTCTTGTGGGATTAGAGATCACACTGCCTGTAATGCAGGCTAAATTTATGCATCACTAATTCTAAACCTGACACTAACTTCACTAGTGCCCATGATAACCTGCAAGATGAAGCTCTGAATGTCCCAATAATAGGTATATACCGGTAGTATATTTACCACTTGTCATTCAATCCTGCTCTAGCTATTCTTGGTGGTGTTGTTAAATTAACAGCTTGCCAAATGCTGATCAGTGCAAAAAAAAAAAACAGTAAAAAAAAAAAACAGTAAGGGTTAAAAAAGCAAAAAGAGCAGAGACTATCATGTTTCATTTGTTTATTTTAAAAAAGCAATTAATTTTTTCAATTTTCATTTCGCTACTTTCATTCTGGGCTCTTTATGATTTTTGAAGGACACAAAAGGGTTGCATTAAAGCGGTTGAATGTTTTTAGTCATACAGTGCGTGCTGATGAAAAGGCTGAAAACATATAAAAAGCTTTCTCAAGATTTAATGATGTAAATACTGTAAGTGCTTTTCATGCCAATTTTACAAAAAGCATATCTTATGTCTTTACAGATCATTTTTGCTTCAAAGTGTTTTTCATTTATCATTAAAGTGGTCCTGGATTCCTGGATGTTCACCTAATCACCTCAACAACAGGGTTGGACTCCCAACACAGACACTCAAGTCTTATAAGAAAGTAAGACCAGATTCACCTCCACCTCAGTAGACTGAAGTCCTTTGGAGCGAGCAGGTCTTCGATCAAGACTCTTCATGACTCTGTGGTAGTCTCTGCTGTCCTCTATTCAGCTGTATTCTGTGCCTAGGGTACCACAGAGTGGGACAGCAAAAGACTTATAGAGTAGGTCGGTGGACTAGCTCTGACCCAGGATTCCCTCTGGACTCTGCAGAGGACTTGGTTGAGTGAAGAGTACTGACCAAAATTACATTTATAAGGAACAACACCTCACTTGAGTCACCCATAGTGTGAGATGGAGTGTTATTGCCGATCCTTCATACCCACTGCTGTCAAACTGCACAATACTATCGTAAAATAACCATGTGCAATAAAATCTAGATATAATGGCTAGAAAACTACTTTTTTGCTGCTGTCAGACTGCATAAACATACTGTAAATAACCTACGGTAATTTGTAATAAACTACTGTAATGTGCAGTAATATCTCTAAACAAACTGGAGGACAGTTTCTTTTTTTATGATTACAAAATATTGGGAGCATTTCTAAATATAAGCTTGGTTAAGGTTGTACATATATGCCCTTTTGCTGATCTTTTTTTCTTTGCATATCATTTTTTACAAAACTTTCTGTACCCGTTTTGTGTGCAGCAGTTGTGACCTGTGAATTTCTCTAGAGTGAGATTAATAAAGTTCATTAATGTAATTCTGATCAGAGACAGTGACTCTATGTGGCATCTGATTTTTACAAATAGTTTTCTTGATGGTAAGAAACCCAATACATTTATGTAGAAGGATTTGTGGGTTCTGTGGAAATGCTAGCCCCCTTTTTTGCTGACTATAGACCAATTAAAATTCTGGATTAAAGGAAAGTTGGCCCCTGTTAATCTGTTTGCAGAGCTGTGTATTTTTTTATTTTTTTTTGCAGTTTGTAGATGAGCCAAACCACATTGTAATGGATGTGAACAGGACAGGCATTGAGTGTTGTCATTGAGTTGCTGCTGGAAGTAGAGTCTCTGCTGTGCTTCTTTCTGAGCAGTGTATATATTACAGGACCAGATCCGCTCCCAAGTTCTTTGGAACCAAAAGTAATCACATGTAGGCACAATGTTGTTAAGGAGAGTGTGATAAGGGAGTGTCTCTGTGCTTAAAGCATAAAAGTCTACTGTCATCTCCTCTCTCTTAAGCAGGTTAGGCTTCATGTTGTTGTGATCGCATCAGTGGACTAGCCTATACACCTCCTGTTGTATACAGACATTTTGTTATGACTGACTCAGTTTTAAAAAAAATGAAGGCAAAGCAAATACTCACAAAAACTATGTGTAAACGATGTAATCCAAAAAAAAGAGGCATAGTCAAATCGAGGATGATGAAATGAAGATTGCAGCCCAGCAGCAGGGCAGCAACAGCGTGTGTATCCATGAGGGTGAGTGAGTGAGGAGCAGACAGCTGGAAAGCTGGTGCTTTATATCTGGTACTATGCCAGGTCCGCAACGACTGGACAGAGAAAGAACAATGCCACAGATTAATGGCAAACTCAGGTTGAGAAAGTAAGGAAAATAAAAGAAAAAAATAAAATATATTTTAAGAAGCCTGTACTGAGATTAGGTTGAACTATTAGCATTTCTAGCTCCACATTAGAGACTGGAGGCTGATCACCTAACCACCTGGTTAAGTAAGAAAGGAAAACAAATAGGCAGTGTTTTTACTTTCTGGACCTGCATTATCCAACTCTGCAGACAGGGTGGGCTAGGGCCATAACAGCCTTCTTGAATTATAGCAATTATAGTAGCTAAGATCTAGACATTGTTGTACGGGGAGAAGAGGAGTTGGAGAGATAAAATACCCCTGCAGGTGCTGATGGTGATGGTTCTTGTGCAGGGAGAAGCTGCTCCTCAGCATCACCTGCAGCATGTCATCATTCAGGGAATTGGTGGTCCAGTAACACTTAAGATCCTGCTGTGTGCCCCTGGGTGTTTGAGGTGGTGCTGGATAAAGTCTAGTCCCAAAATCTGAAAACGGGTTGCATCATCTGCAAACTGCAGGGGAACAGTGGGGGACCTGTGGCGTCCTTCAGATGTTTATATGACAGTTAATAAAATGAATTCATGACAACATACATTTGGACCACAGGTCTATAACACTCTAACCTGATTATTTTCTGATTCTTGACAACCTGGGTGGCGGTGGAGCAATTGAGAAAGGACACTTCAAACAGATTCAGAGACTTGTTGAATATTTGAAGATATAAGGAGTGCTGAAAATATCAGACAGGTCCTGGGTACACCAGTAGGTCCTGGAGTTTGGCTTTTCTGGGTTTGTGACGATTATTGAACCTATTCACATCTTTGTCAGAGAATGTTAATCAAGTAATAAGATCATCAGCCCTGAAGCATCCCCCTCCAGCAGCTCAGGAGAAGTACCCTACGAAAGTTCTAGAGCAGCAGCCTTCTCCCTCTTCCCCTCAGTCTGCCTTGATTCTCTCTCTCACTTTGGATGAAGAAATGTCAGGTGAAAGCAAGTAGTCCCTAGCTGCTAGATTATCCACCTCGATGTGGCTTTGGGAAGGAGACATTTCGCACAGGTCGACAAATTCTTTCCAACCAACCAGGAGGACTTTACAAGAACTCTAACGTAGGGTAATCCTCGGTAGGTTAAAAGTCTGCAAACCCAGGTTGCTTTCAGAGTCGGAGCCCAGGAGGAAGTGAAGAGAGGGAGGGGCTGGATTCTTGCACAATCACAGGTGGAGATTTTATGTCAAAGGGAGAGAACTTGCTCATTCTAGAGAACTTGCTCCTAATTTCTCTTTGTATGTGTTTTCGTCTAAACTAAGCCAATAATCTTTCTTAATAAAGACACTTGTAAATTGGCAAATCAAAAAACAGAATCCCAATTTAATTTTAAAGCCATCAGCTCTGTAGTTTAAAATTATTATTATGTTTTTTGTTTTTTCCTTAAATTTCAAAGTGAAATTGTCAATGAGCATCTGATTTTTTTTAATTAAATGCAGATAAGCTAATGAGGGCACTTTTATGTTAATTTTACATTTAACATTTGCTGAATGTAACAGTAACATTAAGGCAGTTTGATATATTCTCTAAGATCTATATGAATCCACATCGGAACAAAGAAAAAAAAGGATAAATATTTCTAAAGTATTCAGAAGCAGCTCAGGCAAAGGTCATGTACAAGAAAGGATTGGCAGATCCTTCCTGTAAAAGCTGCTATTTATACTAAACCCCTTAGAACACAAAGACAGACCTCTGCATTGATCAACCAAATAAAGGAAAAGGATATGATACTACCGAGAGGTTCCTGCCCAAAGTCCAACTGCGTGAAATTTCTCCAGCAGATAAGATACTTCAATCAACCAGCTTCTGTCACATTAGAGCCAAATTGGCAAGAATCCTTCATAGTCACACCCCAACAGGAAAGCATTTAATATAGAGTGGGCTACTTAAAGAGAGAAAAATTGAAAGCATCCTGCTTCTTACCACAAATACAGACACTCCAAAAAATCTTCCAAAGACTTCCATATGCATATGTTTATTTTATTTGCTCTGATGCTGCTACCCCAGCAAATGATGGAGGAAGAGATCACAGTCTCCACAGCAGACGTATGGAAGATATGTAGCATCTTGTGGCAAGTGCCAAAGGACCTAAGCTTCCTAATACTATGTTCAGACTGAGCCGTGGGGATTTCCGCAAGCCCCATGGGAAGTATATTGCTCTGCATTACAGATGAACACTGTTTACACCCTGGACCACGGCATTAAATTGGAGGAGCTTCAGCTGACTGACACCCCACCCACGTGAAAAAAACTCAGCAAATAGACTAAATAGTTAGTTCTTTATAAGTGCAAATTTGTGCATTTAAAATGGTCATTTGCAAAAATGAATACAATAAATACACTTTAAAAAAGATTGTGTGGGCTACTGTTGTTTCAGTGACATTGAAGATTATTATTTAGGTCATCCAGAGGTCAATTCCAACTTCAATTGATTGAAAAATATCTTCTTTTTCAGAGCTACTTAATTTGTGAAGGTAAAACTGTTGTTTGTGCTTTTTTGGTTATAAGGAATGAATTATTTTTAATTACGGGCAATGATGTGGCCAAACCAGCAAACAGTTCTGTATTTCAGCATATAAAGTTATTGCATTTCATAACATGTTATTCCTATACAATGGGTGGAATGGTTGTTTAATATTTAGTAAATCACAATCCTCCCAGATTCATCAGTTCGGACCTGGCAACTCAATGGCATGTCCTGTCAAGGTCTCTCTCTCTCTCGACGTTTCACAGTAAAAGCAAAGGTGCTCAACATCAAGGACTGCTGTAATATTGTTTTCTATGCACAACTTTTGAATAACCTTGGGAGTAAATACATTTTTGGAAAAGCCCCGGAGCATTGAAAAAAAAAAAGAAAAAAAAGTCTACTTTGGTTCATCCAGAGCTGTGTCTGGATGACAGTCGGATTCTGAGGTATTTTCTTGTAAATCCCACCAATGCCAGGCAGTGACAGACTAGGGTCTGTGCTGGAGGTAAGGGAGGATCAGTGCTTCTGGGGCTGCATTAAAACGTGCAATGCTTTCAGTTTGACAGCAACTCAGTTCTCTGCAGTAGCACAAGGTGAGAGTGGAGCAGTGACCCCCCCCCTCATCACTGCATAGGATTCACCGCTAGTCGCATCCACACCCTTCCTTGCACGGTTTGTATAGGAAATCTATGAGAATCCACTGTACTCGCTACAGACACCGCATCTGGTTTGAATGCACTATTAGTAGGTACAGTCTGCTCTGTCCCTCGTTGTAGACGGTTGCACAGTTGTGTTTCCAGCCGAGGTTATTGTCCAGGTGTACACCAAGGTATTTTTAATCTCCAAACACCTCAGCTTCTTCTCCCATGGTGTTAACAGGATTCAACTTGTTCGTGTTTCTTCTGAAATCTACAGTCATTTTCCTTGTGTTGTTGACATTCAAGATGAGATGGTTGTTCCAACACCATGACACAAGCAGTTCACCAACTCCCTGTACTCAGCATGTTGTCTGTTTGATACACCCAATGACTGCAGTTATCTAAATTTACTGCTGATAACAGGACTCTGTACACCTCCAGTATCAGGCAGAGTGAAAAGGAACGAGAGAGTACCATCCCCTGTGGTGCTCCTGTGCTGCTGACCACTTGATTACACGGTTAACCCTTTAGTCTAGCAAACTGTGGTCTATTTGTCAGGAAATGTTTGATCAAGGTCATTGTTGATGCTTCCATTTGAGTCTTCTGAAGTTTCTCAGAAAGTAAGTTGAACTGAATTGTGTTAAATCCACTGTAGAAATCATAGAACATGATCCTCACAGTGCTGTCAGCCTTGTCTAAATGACAGTGGGTTTTTTGAATCAGGTATATAATGGCATCTTCAACTCCACGGTGATAAGCAAACTGCAGGGGATCCTAATAGCTGCTTGTTTGTTTGCTGAGGTGAACCAACGGAAGTCTCTGTAGGAACTTCTTGATGTGGGATGTCAGTGCAGTAGGTCTATAGTCATTGAGGACTGTTGGCTGATTTGTCTTTGGTACTGGAACAAGGCAGGAGGCCTTCCAAATCACTGGAACTGTCTCCTGTGTCAGACTAAGTTTGAATGGGTGCTGTAGAATCCCATAGAGCTGCCTTTACAGCCTTCATAACTCTGGGGCTGACACCATTAAGACCTAGTGCCTTATTATGATTCACTCTCTCCTGTTTCCTTTCCATAATGAGCTGCTCCAGGGTGGTTGTTGTGGTTATACATCATAACGAGTATCTAAACACGAATAACATATCTGTAAAATACTTCTGGTTATGCAGCATTTAACAACAAAAAGAATATTTCGAATAAAGCTATCAGAGCCACTCCAACATGAAGCCACTTTAAAGGTATGGAGGATGTTTTTCCGGGAGGACCATCAAAATACGTTGTAATCCCAAGTCTCAATCATTCTGATATGTTTACGTAAAGCCGTCCTACGCGCTCATCCCCATTTTCACTTATCGGTGGTGAGTCTGACATAGTGGACGAATTGCAAATCTTTCTTTGGAAAATAAGCTTGTATGAGCGATGCAAACAGCAACGTTTTAACAGAGCGTGCACAAGAACAGATGGGCTTGTGCGTGCTCTTGCACGCATTTAACAGGCTTTCCCTCTCAAGAGCTGGTACAGGGTTGAGCATGTGCATTTTTTTTAAAGTAGAGATAGCGGCTCTTTTAAAAAATTCGCAATAATCCTCCATTATACTGTTAAGCAGTGCAATTCTAGAATTATTATTAATTTATCAAAATTCCTATTCAACAAAGTGGATAGTAGCTACCATTTTCTCTACCCTTTTCTTGCATGCTGGATCACAGGGAGGTGGTGCCTATTTTCAGTGATTTAAGCACAAGAGGCAGGGTACATCCATGTCAGGTCACCTGTTGTTTCAAGTCTTTGAACACAATAACATGCTTGTTTCAGTAAAACTATTATACTGTTATTATTTACCACATTCACAAAGAGATACCCCTACAAAATCAAGAATTAATAATAATAATATTACACATTTTTGTTGCTGCAGTACTTTTTTAATGTGTTTATTGGTGTTAAAGACAAGGACAGTGTGATTTATTGCTTTTTTTGTGTGTCTATGAGAGACCACAAAGTTTTGATAGCTTTGACTAAAGTTATTCTTTTGTTGTTAGCTTCCATCAGCTGCAATTACAGAAATATGATAACAAACATACACTTTTCAAAACAGTATGTTTGTAACGATCTTGGTTCTGTTGTTTTTCAGAACCAGTTTTCAGTTTAAAGTTTATCCAGGTTTTCTAGCTTTATTGGTGTGTCTGGATTCATTTAAGTTGCTTAGGTTTTTCTGTCTGTCCTCTGTTGCCCCCTTGTGTTCTTTTCCCTTGGCTTCCTCATCAGCTCTAGTCACACCTGCTCCTTATCAGCTCATTAGTCCTACCTTTGTTCAGTCAGCCATAAATACACTCCCTCTGCCGTCCCTCTTTGCTGATTCCTCGTCTTACCTCTTCTCACCCTGGCTCCTTGATGGTTTTCCCCTGATGTCTCTATGGTTCTGGTTTGTTTTTTATTTTTATGTCGGATTTTTGGATTCCTGTTTTTGCTGCCTGATCTCCATTAAACCTTTTAAGAACTCACACCTGACTGTCAGCCTCTGCATTTGGGTCCTCATAAAAACCTCCAAACAAACCGTGACAATGTTAAAAAAAGGACTGATTTTGCATAGCAAGTGCAAGCAGGTAAATTCCACTTCAAGCTATAAAGGCACTTCAAGGATAACAGTTTAAAAATGCAACCATTTGAAATTAGCTTGAAATTTAAATTGTTAATATATGAATTTGTTTTATAAATGAATATATGAATTTGACATGAATTTGTTGTAGAAAATCAGTTTTTGTATCAAAACAAGTGCAATATTTTGCTTTTATGTCCATCAAAAGACTTGAATTATCTAGATTACACATGGCTTTGCTGTGCAATTGAAGAACTTTCTTTGCTGACATGGCTGAGAAAAGAGGAGATGCAGGAGCAAAGGGGAAGTAGTCAATCTCACTTCTAATGTCAGTGCTGGAGCTAAAAAGCTATTAGCCTAGTTTATGCAGCGTTCACACCATGTGATTGAAAATATGCTAATAGCCTGTGAGAATTCACATCATCAAGCACCTCAGGAGGTGTATGATTAGAGAGCTGATCAGGTGAAAGTTAAAAACACTGCATTAACTTACATTTCATTTATTTACTTTTAATGACATCTTTTCGAAGATGCAGGATACTCAAAATGGACAGCTCAATAAGTATGTGATTTCGGCTACCCTTCACAGAATATGGTAAGAAAATTACTTTAAGACAAGAAATACATGTAAGGCAATAAATCAGATTGTAAGGTAAAATAAAATAAAAAATATATATATTGTGTACCACAACATTTTTAAATTCAGTTGATATGATAATATTTTATCTTTATCAGACTCAGCAGTAAACAATACTAGTTTCTAGTTTAATTTCAATGAGCCAACTGTTTCTAAACATATGTGGTCTTCAGAGCACAAATATAGAAACTGAACATTTCCCCCGCAACATTCTGTTCTGTCCTTTAAACTCTAAGTATATAGGTGTCTGACACACATAGGGATTGAAACAGAATCCTACCTTAAAAGCAACTCTACATGCATTTTGGCCGAAGACCATTAATTGCATCATAGATGGTAAACAATATTTTCTCTTGTGACATTAGAGGTCTTTCTTTTAACGTTAATCTGACATCAAATTGGGTCGAGAGCGGGGGAAAGAAATGCAGCACAGCAGCAAAGGTCTATCCAATTCAATTCAGTTTATTTCTATAGCGCCAATTCAGAACACATGTGATATCAAGGCACTTTACAGTTCACCTGATCGTACAGTCAAATTGATTAAAAGTTTTTTATCTAAGGAAAAACAAGTTGATTGCATCAACTCTTTGACTTAAATGCAATCCCTCACACTAAGCATGCTTGTAGCGACAGTGGACAGGAAAAACTCCCTTTTAACAGAAAGAAACCTTGAGCAGAAACAGGCTCAGAACAAGATCCAAACCCAGGACAACTGCATTGAAGACTGAGGCCTCTGTTATTTGATTCTTTATTCTATACGTCTTATTATACCATAAAAGATTAAAACCATTTTGAAATCAGTTTTATATGATCAGGCAGCTAGTGCAGCTATTTGAGAGGTGGTGTGATATGATGCATTTTCCGGGTGTTGGTCAAGACTCTGGCAGTATAATTTTGGTTGAGTTGCAGGTACTAACTGTTAAAGATATCATTGCTATAATAGATGCATAAATTGATATTTCAGTCTCCTGTTTTCACTGGAAAGATATTATTCTAGCAAAATTTAAAGATGAGGATCCTTTCTTTTGACAAAACAAATTCAACCAGTATTCCGTGGATACCAACATCACGCCAGTTGCAGGTGTATTGACCGATAGCTCCGTCATCAGCAAATAAAAAAATTTGATTTGTAATTACAGAGTTCCATAATATATAATGATGTATAATGGACAATTGTCTTTAAGTATCAGTGTGGTCATTTAGTGCTCCTAAATCAAGTCTGAACCACTCATAAATGTGATTGTACCTGAGAAAAGATTAGAAACAGGAGAAAAATGGTGAATGTGGAATTTCTCGCAAAATCATTTGTATGTACAATTTCATAAGTACTTTGTTTGTACGCACAAGAATTTAAAAGACTGCAATCATGTAATAGTGAAGAGACAACTTTAATTTTTTTTAAAGCAAGCATGTTTCTGGTATACTTAAATATGCTAAAATATGAGATTGAGTCAGCATATTAAATTTTGTCAAAAGTTTGCATTTTTCTCACCCTTGTTAAATGCAGCATAAGTAGAAAACCTGGATATTAAAAGTAAAGAAACAAATTTGAACGTTTTTACGAACCAATAGAAAAACAATGTCTCCACATAAGAATTATATAAAAAATAAAATCCATAATTTACAGAATGTTTAGAGAAATACAGCATTGGAATTTAATACTTGACTATTTTCTAACATGTGCAACATATTCAATAAAGCATATTTCAGTTTTATTGTAAACAACCAATACATGGTGATTCCACTTTGATAATGTAGCTAAAAAATAAAAATTAAAAAATACTATACATCATCAACCACTTGAACAATAACAGAGAAGCTCATCACCACTGAAGAAAATATATAACCTACTGTTGAGGGTGGAAGAACAAAGACAAGTGCAAAACATTTTGCATTATACAATTTCAATACTAATTTTCAGTGTGACAATGAAAGTCACCTTTATGTAAAAAACTGTTTAACGTCTACTGTATAAAACCTTTGACATAAAATCAAGAAGTGTTGTTTTACAAAAGCAAACTTTTACTGTCCCTAATTTATGTTTGTCCTAACTTTCTAACAAAACAAAGTTTATTTCCTGCCAGAGCACTCAACCAAAACATTTTGTCTAAATATTAACAAACTTTATCCTGGAACCTCCTTTGGGAATTTAAGAAAAAGTCCCTAATGGGAAGACTTTTACTCTTTAGAAGCAATTTAAACTTCTTAATCACTTCTTTGAAGGTTTCAACACAACTTCCAGGGGGACTCATTTGTCATCCGCAATGGGCTGTGCACAAGATATTTTGACAATTAAGGTCCACCTTTTTTGCACATTTAGCCTGCTCTAACACAGAGCTTTTCTATTGTTGTGAAGGGTGTGCCTAATAAAAGTTCCATCTAAACATTATATACAAAGTGCAAAACAAGATGTTGACCAGATGGTACAACATGCTGACATGTTTTGAGCTGTTGTTTATAAAGCTAAATCATTTTATGAGTTTATATATTATAGCGCCCTCCCTTCCGCCTCATGATTGTGATTGATCTGTTATCTTGAACCTGCCCCTTTATATGTGCTGGTTCAGAAATTTATGATCAGTCAAAGCTGAATTGAGTTAGTGAGTTGATTACCAGCTTCATTGTACTGCTGATACTGTTTGCATTGTTCTGGGTAGGTTAAACTGGATAGACTGGAGGCATTACTTTCAGCCTATCCAGTTGAGCGTGCCTCATGGTACAGGATTCAGCTTCATAGTACAGGGAAGTCAGAGTTGAACCTAAAGTTATCTTTCTAATCCAGTAATCATGCTTCAGGGCATCTCAGAGCTCGTCTACATAAAAAGCTTGAAATTAGAATATAAATTAAAGCTTTGAATTGCCTTAAGTTTTAAATTAAAATTAT
>NW_015150561.1:1238129-1248591 GCF_000732505.1 Cyprinodon variegatus
CGCTACGGCAGCGCAGAGCCAACAAACTAGCGATTGCAAGATCGCCCATTACGCTCGAAAGTAACTACGGCAATTTGAGAGAGATGAACTGATGGTTCCAACTGGTGGGGGTGTTCATGTTGCTGCGGTCTGCAGTCTGGACGTTAGATGTCGCTGAAAATTACACACTGTAGCTTTAATACTCCAAAAGATGTGTTTTGTTAACATTTTAGGGAAATATTTCCAAATCACAATTACTAATTGAAAGACTTCATATTCCATTTCTTATTCACCCACCATAAACATATTTTGAGGTTTAATTCACTGTCATATATTTCTCTATCAGTTATAACAATGATCTCCCGAGACGTGCTATAAAAAAGTCAAGAAATTTCTTTTTTTGTTCCCTCCCTCTTTTATTTCATGAAATTGGAAGTCCAGAGCCAGTCTTTCATTCATTCATTCATTTCCAGGCAGGCCACAGAAATGAATAAGAGAGAGCAATTCTGAAGCAAAATCAGAACAATAAAACTGGAAACAAAGGGATTGCTCATCTTGCAAAGTCAGCAAGGCCAAACACTGCGCTGAAGTTTGGAAAACATTTCCAACTGAAACAACCCTGTACTCAAAAATATATACAGAAAAAAGACTGCAGGAAAAACGATTTTTTTCATAAATGAAGCTCATACAGGCAAAAGATGAGGCTGCCATATGGCAAGGCAGTGAGTATAAGACACAAGAGCATAGAAGGATGAGGACATATATAGAGAGTTAATGGGACTCAGCTGCTGCCTGTTGTCTCATCAGACCACCCCTCAACCTCTCTATGCCTCCAGAACAACCTGACTAGGCTTTGTAGTTGCAGCAAATGTCCTTTTATTTTTTTCTTACTAAGTTTTAATGTGCTTGGTCCTGATACATTAAATATTTGGTAGAGTATGTGGTAAGATTATAAAAACAAACTAGCTGCAAGATGTATTCACTTCCTGCAAACAAAAGAACCATATAAAGATTTTATTCATATATTACTTCAGTTGTTTTTTTTTAAGGTCCCTGTAATTAGAAAGCAAAATTTTCTAAAGACATACAGATACAAAAAAACCAATAACTTACAAATTACTATTTTCTCTGAGAGAAACATTATATTTATTTAGTTTTGTTCTTTGCTCATCTACTCAAAATTAGAGAAAAACCTAAAGCACATTGCTAAGTTAGATCTTATCATATTATATTAACCCTCCTAGAACTGTTGATCCACCATTTAATGTCAAGCAGCCTCGAGGCTTTGAGGTGTGTACTTCAGAAACTGGTGTTCTGTCAGACCAGCATACCCATAGTCAGTACCCGTTTATCCCTTTAGTTTACCCCTTTAGTTTTTTACCGTTTATCCCTTTAGTTATGTATGAAAAAAATACACTTTAGACTACCTCATCAGGCATGTATTCCTTTAGTCATGTACAAAAAAACAAACAATTTAATTACTTACTTTTTGGTGTTTTTTGAAGCCCATGGCGATCTGACCTTAAATTGTTTTTTGTACATGATTAAAGGGATACACACCCAGCTAGGTAGTTTAAAGTGTTTTTCGTACAAAACTAGTTTTAGTATCACTGCAGAGTTTCTACAACTCTCTATGTCACTACAAGCTGGCAAATGTTTGCCATTGGGGGCAGGACTAAGCTGAGGTTCCCTTTGGGGGCCTTCTGATTTTCTGCTACTCCTTGTTATCTACCTGCACTTAACCTATTGAAGGCTACAGTTCAACCAGGTTTCTGCTGCTCAAACACAGGGTTTTATTTTGACCACTGTTATGTTCATTAGTTGGATAAAACGTCCAGTGATCCGGCGAGTTCCCTGCATTTACAGGATCATAGTCTGCAGCAAAAACACTAAAATGAGCTCAGTTCATGTCTGCAAATATAAGTTGCCAGGTAGCTTATTTAAAATTAAACTTACTTGATAACTTGTCTGTTTATACAGCTAACGAAGATAATAACACAGAAAGAAATACCCTTGTGGTTGAGCACCAGTAACTGAACTGGAGGCAAATGACGATTAGTACTGATGAGTACTACTACAAAAACTGAAGGCCCCTAAAGGATCATTCAGTTTAGCCCCACCCACTACACCGAAAAAGGGTCAGCTTGTAAAGACAACATAACTTAAGGAAAATCTGCAGTGTTACTAAACTATCTCTAATTGAAAATTAAATGAAAGTACTATCAATGTCAACTCTCCTTTTCAGTGTCACCCCAAGCTGTCACTGGTTGTAATGACTGTTGTCCTGCAGTGGCAGCAAAGTCAATGCGTGTCTTTCTGTATGTAGGTTGAATGTTCTCCTTGTGCCTTTGAGGGTTTTCTCTTGGCTTCCTACTACATGTTCAACTTATTTTCCCTCTAGAATGAGTGACAAGATTGACTGAATGATTGCATGGATGTTTGTCATATTTGTCTCAATATCACCCTGTGATGAATTAGCTACATGTTGAGGGCATACCCATCCTCTCATCCAATGAGCATTAGAGACCCACGGAAGAATCTGAGAAGGAATTCAAAAACATAAATGATTATTTAAATGCAGAGGATGTGATTACTCGGGCAAGGATCAGATGAGTCTAATCAACAGAAGTGGAGTGGGGCCATGAACCTTGGGGCTGAGGGAAACTTGCTAATGTTAGATCTAAGTAAGTAATAAAAGGAAGCATAGAGGAAATAAAGGAAAAGAATTAGATAAAACCAGTAGTAGAGTGTGGCTGGGATGTCTGTTAGCTTTGCTGTTTATTGTTTTCTGTTGTCTCTTCCATGAGGGCATAGACAAATGCAGTCATCAACTCCTAATAAATGCTACTACCAAAATTCTCAAAGAACTCAGCTTGCTTGATAAAAAGGTTAAGATTTTTCCAGTTTATGGGACTCAAATGTGGTCTCAGATTATTCAGTCATATTTTTATTTTATGGTCCATTGTAGAAACCACAAAGAAAACAGACACATTTTGTCATATATTTCCTGAGCAAAAGAAAGCAGAAAGATGGTAGAATCTTATTTGTTTTTTTTAATTTTTGTTGTTATTGTTATCATTAGTATAAAATATTGCATTTTACAGCATATTTATGCCATCCCTGCTTTTGCTTATTTCTCCTGCTTCCAGGCTCGGACTGGTAATCTGTGATACCGGGCATTTGCCCGATGGGCCGTTCCTAATTCATTTGAATTCATACCAGTCCTAACACTTACTCTCCTGCCGAAGCACCTCACCTGTGACAGTAAGTAACTCAAGGAGCTCAAGATGTAATTCAATGTTAACTACCTTTAAGATGCATGCAGTATATATAGCCCTTCCTTGTCATGCACATCCTTGTGACGGTTGGCATATGGTGTCATTTTCTATTTCTTCAAACTGTAACAAAAAAACAAACTAAATTATAATTAAACTGAAATGCTTTTGAGTCAGATTACAATACAATTGTGTGTTAGAACAACAATTGCCATTTACTTTTTTAACAGTGTGAGGTGGTGTTGATAGTCCAGGCGAGGTCATCTGTGATGTGCACCCGCAGGAATTTGGTGCTGTTGACCACCTCTACAGCTGAGCTGTTGATGAGCAGTGGAGCATAATTAGGCCGGTTCTTCCTGAAGTTGACAATGATCTCCTTCGTCTTCTCCACATTCAGGATCAGGCTCTTATCTTTGCACCAGTACACCAGCTGCTCCACCTCGTCTCTGTAGTTCTGATTGTTGTCGTCTCTGATGAGGCCCGCCACCGTGGTGTCGCCTGCAAACTACATAGTGTGATTGGTGATGAATTTGGGGTTGCAGTAATGTGTCATCAGGGGGCTTAGGACGCAGCCCTGAGGGGAGCCTGTGCTTGGGGTGATGACATCAGAGGTGTTCTCTCCAGCCCGGACTGACTGAGGTCTGTTTGTGTGTAAGTCTAGCAGCTGATTGCAAAGGGGTGTATTCAAGCCCAGATGTTCCAGTTTTCCTATCAGATGCTGGGGGATGATGGTGTTGAAATCTGAAATGAAGTCCAGGAACAGCATCCGCATGTGCGTGTTCTTCTCCTTCAAGTGTGCTAGGCTCAGGTGAAGAGTGGAGGAGATGCCATCCTTAGGCCCCGTCCACACGAAGCCAAACCCTGGCCTAAACGCACAAATTTTTTACCAAACCAGCCTCTCATCCACACGAAGCCGGTGTTTCGGGGGTCTGTAAACAATCTTTTTTTTATTCAGCCTTCAGAGTGGGAAGATTTTGAAACGCCGTTTTCGCGTTTCCATCTTTAAGCTCTAACCGCATTTTTTTTTTACACGCATGCGTCATAGCGTCGCCTCTAAACATGCATGTGCGACACAGTATCACAACAACAATGGCGCCGTACTGTGTTGAATGGTTGCTGCTAATGCTACTCACCCTGCTGTCGGGCTTACAACAGAATCTTCTTCTTCTGGAATATCTCCAGGAAGAACAGAGCAATATCGACGACATAGTTCAGCACCTGAATTTGACTAAACCACGAAAATGGACCCGCAGGGCAACCATGTATAAATATTAGTGCGCATGCCCAACATTTCGTTGCCTATTTTTGCTTTGGCACTACAGTGCCACTTATAGGCCTGGCATACATTTTGCAACGTTTTCATGCATTCGTGTGGACGATCACATTTATTTTACGTCTACGTCTTTACGACAAACGTTCTGGAAAATGTTAGCGTTTCGTGTTCGTTTTGACTTCGTGTGGACGATGCCTAAGTGAAGCAGTTTCGTCGGTATGCGAACTGGAATGGTTCAAATGTTGGGGGGAGACTGGAAACGATATGTTTTTTTAACCAGCCTTTCGAAGCACTTCATCCTGATAGGAGTCAGTGCAACAAGCTGGTAGTCATTAAATGAGCTGACCTGAGGCTTCTTTGGGACCGGAATGATGGTGGCAGCTAAAAAGTGAGACACCAGCCTGCTGACCTGCACACTCCTTGAACCCCCACCAAGGTCTGTTATCTGGGCCTGGTGCCTTTCTTGGGTTGACTCCCTTCAGAGTCTTCCACATGTCAGCTGGAAGGCAGATCAGTTAAAGGATCAGGTACACATTTGGCGTAACTGTGTGTCCATCATTTGGTGAAGTGAGTGTTGGGTAAGCTTTCAAGAAACTGTATTCTAGAAATAGTAACATTACCTCAAAATAATATTATTTTAGGAGAAGTTAAAAGAACAGTAAATTGTACACTACTATACCTATTCTCAAGTTACTACACTAAGTTAACTGAGTAATTGTAACTACCCTTTTTGATGCATTGGCCCAATGATAAAGAAGGAATTAATGTAATTTTAACTGTTTTGACCAAAATGTTATGCCTTTTCAGTCTATATGAATGCTGTGATAGATTATTGTACATTAACACTAAAACTGTTCATTCATCCAATCCTTAAAAGTCCTTCAGATAATGTAAGATCTGTGCAAATTGTATTAATATTTAAAATCACAAGTTGAATCAACCAATTGCTGCAACCACAACAACCGTAATTGAGCCTACTTACATAACAATAAGGACATGCTTCTCTTCGTTCGCATTCATCAGCCTCCTGCTGCAGCCCTCTCACAGGGAGAGTCCTAGATGGCATGCCAACAGTGTTGTTTTCCTCCCCTTGTTTGTAGAATGACAACTCCCCCAATAGGTGATGTTTTGCACCTTCCAGGAATGAAACAAATCTGTCATAACAACCAGCACAGCTCTGTGGGAGCCCGGAGACAGTTCAGATGATCAGTTTTTTAATCTCTGCTTGAGAAAAGCAAAACTCAAAACGTCGCCTTTGGTCATACAGCCAGCTTGGATACATTGCAGACATGAGCCGAGGGGTGCCCACTGCACAACCATGTCAAGTCCCCATCCTCAGGAAGATTAATGATCAAGTCTATTCTGACAAACTCCCCTGCTTCAGCTCTCATTTTCTTAGTAATCCCGTAGGTTTTTAGTCAACACCTGAGAAACTAGGTGAATATTACTTTAAAGTCAATATATTGATCAATTATATAAGTACAGTACAAGACACTTACATAAACTGTATTACAATCAATTATTTCCAAAAAACAAAAATGAAAAAAACAATGCGCGGTTACCATAATTACACCAGGATTCTACATGCTATATTTTTGGTTCATTGTTTTCTCCTGCTTTTTATAATGTATATGAGCTATTCTAAACACTTTATTTATTCTGTAAGGAGGGGGAACTAAATTGTACACTATAAATCATATAAACATATTTGTCTCATGGACCCTTGGACATAAAAACAAAAAAAAACCCAAAAAAAACTTTGTTTCATGGTATTTTTCACATGGAAAACTAATTTCAACACTTTTTTTTTTCGGAAAACACAGCACACATTGCTGTTCTCTTGCGAAATTCAGTGAATGGTTTCAAACTTTTGACTTTTTGACTGTTGACAAAGCAATATGAGGTTACGGAAGGATAAATGCCTCTCAGAACCAAAAGAGAAAAGACATAGAGAGTAAAGTTGGATTGTTTCTTCCTGTCAGCCCAAATAAAGCCTATTTTTAACTCTGGTTCGCAAATGGCTTCTCAACAGGATGGCATCACCAGGGAGTCATTGCGCCCTGTGAATTTGAAGAAACTGACTGAGCAGTCACATTAAAAACATCTCCAACCTGAATGGATAGCTTTGTTGCATTGTGTTCCTTTTCTCATTTTTTATAAAATCTGAAGCACAAGCTCAAAAAAAAAGAATAAGAAATTGTCCAGCATGTTCCTCATATTCAGCACAAAAAAACTTACCTTTCACTGTTACATGTCTGTCTTTGAAATATGAATAAGTGTGATTTATTGCTGGTGTTGTCTATCCACCTTATTAACCTGCTCTGTGGAGTTTTATCACTTTTTTTTTATGAAACATTGCCGAAAAAAACTAAAAACAAATACTAATTCAGCTTTGAGCGTGAAGAATTGAACAACTTCACTATACTGTCAGGTTCTTTGCAGTGGAATCCAATGTTTTTGGGCTTTATTTGGCTCTCAAAATAAATAGATATTTCACTGGTTTCTCCTAGATTACTTATGGATGAAAAACCTGTTTGTTATGTGAAACAAACAAACCTTTAGTTTGTTATATAATTTGACAGCCAGCATTGCTTTTTGGTTGTATTATGAAATAATATAAATGGAATAGAAATATCAATTTATGAACTGATTCAAGGAAAATGTGAAAGCTTACGAAAGCTTATGAAAAGTCTGTAAACATCCTTTAAAAGATATCGAATGGTAATAGTGATTCGTTATCTTCAAATATCGAGTAAGATAGAAAATTATAGAATACTATTACCTGCAGGAAAGCATTCTGAAACTGTTATCCTTGTAAAAGTATTTATATCCCTTTTTCTTTTATATATTAATGTCACCATTACAAATTTCCTTCTTTTTAATTTGATTTTTCTGTGTTAATTTTTTTGAAGTTGTGGATTATTTTAAAGTTGATGAGAATAAATATATGGAAACTTATTTGACTTATTAAATCTGAGGTTTTTACGTGTCTTTTTGTCGAACCCTCCTTTTAATCGGGTCACAACTGCAAGGCACATAGTGACAGAAACTTTTGCTCATTTGTCTCTGTGAAATATCTCAAACTCAGACAGACTGAATGGGGAATATTCTGTGGATTCTCCAATGGTTTTGAATCCACCCTTTGACTGGACTATTCTAACACATGGATATCCTTTGGTTCAAACAGTTTTATTGTAGCTCTTACATTTTTTTTTACTGTTGATTTCCTGTTAAGAGTGTAAACTTCAAATTCAGACTCATGTTTGTTGGAACACTCTTACAGGTTTTCTTACAGTATTGCCTCATATT
Source organism: Cyprinodon variegatus (assembly GCF_000732505.1). Lineage (NCBI taxonomy): Eukaryota > Metazoa > Chordata > Actinopteri > Cyprinodontiformes > Cyprinodontidae > Cyprinodon > Cyprinodon variegatus. The sequence goes on from NW_015150561.1 coordinate 1,245,966, forward strand.
TTGCTTCGTCCGCATTCACATCAGAAATGTCCAACTTTCCTGTCCCTGCTGAAAAAAACATGACTCTGCAACAACCATGTCTCACAGTAGGCTACAGAGGATGTCTTCTGGGTGATATGCAGTGCTGGGTTCCCCTAACAGTTGCACCATAGTTGATCTTCAAAACTTTGGCTACTTTTTTTAAAGGCTTCCCCATGCTTTTAACACCCCTACTGCATTTACCCGGGCCTTTCTGATGTGTTTGGGCTTAGACCCTGACTTCACTGTAAGCACCTTAATTTTACCACAATTTCCTATTCCATTTAACAGCTAGGATTAAATAACACACAGGTTAATTCTGTTCACTTGGTAGGTTATTTCTAAAGGGACTTTTGCTGCACTGGATTCTATTTTGTAACATTTGATTTCAGAGGCACTTTACAATTAATTGAGGTTTATCTTTTAGTTCATATAAATAAACTTTGTGCAACTATGTGTGTTTATTAGATAAAAATCCTAACACCGTAGAATAATATTTGTAATCTTAATATGACAAGTTTCAATGGTATGAATACTTCTACTAGGGACTGAGTAGAAATATAAGGTAAAAAGACAAGTTAGATAACATAATAAACCTTCCTCTTATCAGTTTAAAAGTTTTCTTTCCATGATTGCCAGTCATTTATCTTAGCAATATCTTGCCGATTTAAAAGCACAATGTAGAAAAATTACCTAAAGGGCATCCACCTTGTCTGTAGAAATGTTCATATAAAGTTATTAGTTTTGCGATTTCACCTGCAGCGCTTTTTCTGCTAAGTCCATTAAATGTCAGTAGACATAGGGATAGAAAACCACTGAGAGCAATTTGCACTTTATTTGTTCTCAGAAGCAATTTTTTCCTTGGTTTTTCCGTCTCTCTTTAACCCCTGTACCACAAACTAACCCTTGCTGTTGTTCAAAAGATGCTCTTGACTTTTTTCTGCAGCACTGCTGCAACCTCGAAAAAGCAAAAGATCAAGTGGATATAGAGCTATTATTCACTGATGTCCTTTTGATTTTACCTCACAGGGGAAAACAGAAGTTACTTTTTTTCATTTTATCTATCTACTTAAACCTTTTCCAAAAAGGTATCCAGGCCAATAGAGGCATCAGTTCAGAATTAAAATAACAATGCACCCAAACTGTGTGTGCAGGGTTATAAGTAGAGTTCTGTCAGAAGTTTATATGATCTAATCACTGGCATCAATGTCTTATACATTTTATGATAATGATGTAGTTTAACTTCCTATTTTAGAGAGGAATGATTACACAAAAACTGTCATGGTTTCAAATCAGACCACTTGTTTTTCTCCGGATCTTTGTAGTGTCAGATCCTTAGCTCTAAGTTTTAACCCCTTGAAACACAGTTATAAGGTCAAAAAACGACCCTCATATTCTTTCTCAGAAAAAAAAAATCTTCTCATCATTAATTATTATTAAATCACTCTTTTGTCTAAACATAAAATGTTTCCAACAAAACATTTGTCTTATGGGCTTGAGCAAACGCTTCAAGATCCCACTTGCCACTGCTGTTTTCAATTTCAATTCAATTCAGTTTATTTATATAGCGCCAATTCACAACACATGTCATCTCAAGGCACTTTAGAGTTCACCAGATCATACAGTCAAATTGATTCAAAAACCAGTTGATTGCATCGACTCATTGACTCGAATGCAATCCCTCATACTAAGCATGCTTGTAGCGACAGTGGAGAGGAAAAACTCCCTTTTAATAGAAAGAAACCTCCAGTAGAACCAGGCTCAGAGCGGCCATCTGCCGAGGCCGACAGGGGTTCAAGGAGACAGAAGCAGAGATACAAAAAGCAGCTGTAAAAGGCGGCCCCATCCAGAAAACGCAACCAGGCAGACGAGCTCCGAGCCAACTCCCAAGTCAGAGGATGAAGAGAGTTGGAAAACAGGCTGATCTCCAACATCTATAAACAAAGGTGTTGATGGCAGCAGCACAGCTGATATTTCTCTCCAGGATGGTGTCACAGCCCAACAGGAACAGACGAGAAAAAGCTACTATGAGAAAAATTTAATAGAGATAGAATGAAGCAGAAGGATGAAATAGGGGTCCCTATGTCCTCCAGAAGTTTAAGCCTATAGCAGCATAACTATAAAGAGAGCTCAATTTCCCTGGCAGACTTGAGCACAGAGGATTTCAACTGTAGGTTCTTCATGCTAATCTATTCCCTTTAATAAGAATTACACTTTCCCAGATCATTTCAAAGCTGGAGCAAGTTTGGTTTTCGTGCCAAGCAATGATAATTTGCACACATCAGAACTGACTTTGAAATGAATAAACCACTAAGCCTTAAGAATAACTCAATTAAGCCTTTTGCAAACATATTAAGGAACTGAGATCATGCTTCAACACTATAGCTAACTTAATAAAGTTTTAGCCTTTTATTAAAAAAAAATAAAGCTATGGTCACATATCCAGAGTCCACAAGTTTGCCAGTTGGTTGCAAAAAGCATGCATTTTCTTAAAGGGACCCAGATACTGTATATCTCTGAGTGATAGGTACATTTTAACCTTTTTATGTAGCTTTGACCAGATGTGAGCTAAAGAAAATTCACACTATGGGCCGGATTTATCAAGATC